>NW_027118810.1:317500-320000 GCF_036417845.1 Apteryx mantelli
TCTGGTTATATCCCGAACCCCCGCAGTCATGTTGTACAACCTGATAAGACCATGGGTTGTCAATTTTGTCTCGGTGGCCACCCAGACGGGAGAAGTTCTCCCAGAGATCGTAAGGGTTTTCCCTTCGAGAATAACATCTGAGGAGGTGGTTCACCTTTCCCGAAATTTGACTTTTTATAATTCGGATATGGCCGGTTGGGAAGGGACTTGTCCCGACCCGACCGGGGAGTGCATTCAAAATCTGCCAGAGGTTTACGAGGTCCTGGAACCCGTTGGATCACCTCCGATGACTGGAGCTGTAGAAGCACCACAGGAGGATGTGGTAGACGTGGAACCGGGATCTCCCTCTGGCCCTGCAACTGTAATTCCTGATGTGGTGAGTCCAATCCTTGGTGCTGTGGGGGGAACGACTGATGTGGGAACACCAGTCGTGAAGATCCCCGATCAACATCCAGCATGTCCTTGCTGTGGTACCAGGATGGGGAAAGTCGCGGCTTTAATTGAACATCTTAGGAGGGCCCATGGCCGGCGACGAATTCTCTTTCAGTGCTCCCGATGTGGGAGGACAAATGTGAAACATCATAGCATTGCCTGCCACTTTCCGAAGTGCCAGGGAGCCCCAGAAATCCACAGTCAGGAGGATGCCCCGGAGGAACCTGGAATGTGGCGCTGTGGGGAATGTGACCGGCAATTTAAGACCAAGAGCGGCCTGTCTCAGCATAAGCGTCTTATGCACCCACTAGTTAGGAATCTGGAGAGGATTGAAGCAGATCGACCGAAGGGAAAGAGCCTGAGAGGAATGCATAGAAGCTGTTGGACAGAGGAAGAGACGGCTCTGCTGCTAGAGTTGGAGGAGCGGTTTAAGAACGAGCGCTTCATCAATAAACTGATCGGGGAGTATTTGCCCACAAAAACGGCAAAGCAGATCAGTGATAAAAGAAGACAGCTTGCAGCGGGTGCCAAGACAGCGGCAACGCCAAGAAGAGCTGCGATGGAGCGCGGTGGGGAGTCCCCGGTGGAGAAAGAAAGAAAGGAAGTGATAAGAATGGAATACAGGAAGGTTATGGCAGAGAAGGTACGAGTGGGTTCCCTGCCAGCAAGCCATATGATCGCATGTAGGAAGATCTTGGAGGATGGCGAGGACGCCCGGAGAGTCATCGAAGCGTCAGCAGGAGAGTGGTTGTCACAGCTGGCGGGGCAAATTGCCGTAGGAAAATTGAAACAACGGAGGAAGCACCAAGCGAAGCCCGCACCTGTGAGGGAGGAGAAAAGGTGGATGAAGAACAGGGCGGTGAGAAGAGGGTTGTATCTCCGATACCAGCGGCTCTTTGAGATAGACCGCAAGAAGCTCGCTGGTATCATTTTGGATAACATCGAGGCACTGAAGTGCCCCCTTCCAATGAGCGAGTTATATGACTCGTTTCGGAGGAAGTGGGAAGAGGGATCCCCGTTTATTGGCTTGGGTGCCTTCCGGAGTGCTGGTATGGCGGAAAATTCTGCATTCAAAAAGATGATCTCTCCAAAAGAGGTCCTGAAGAACATCGCGGAAATGAATAAGAACTCCGCTCCCGGACCAGACGGCCTGTCCCTGAGGGATGTTATTAAAAAGGACCCTCAGGGGAGCCAATTGGCTGAATTGTTCAATCTATGGCTGCTGGCTGGAAGGATCCCAGATGGGGTCAAAGAATGTAGAACGATTTTAATACCTAAATCCGCGGATCCGAAAAAGATCGAGGACGTTAATAATTGGCGGCCCATTACCATCGGGTCGGTAATTTTAAGATTGTTCTCACGGATCCTGACAGCACGACTACGACGAGCTTGCCCGATTAACAGCCGCCAACGAGGGTTTATTTCAGCCCCAGGCTGTGCGGAAAATCTGAAACTCCTGCAAGTGCTGATACGGCACGCGAAGAAAGATCATAAGACGCTGGCGGTCGTCTTCGTGGATCTGGCAAAAGCCTTCGATTCAGTTAGTCATCATCACATCCTCGAGGTCCTCCGACAGAAGGGCGTTGATGATCATATAATTGACATCATCGCCGATTCTTATAACAACTCTGCGACAAGGCTTGAGGTCGGGAAGTCCTGCTCGGAGAAGGTTAAGATCCTCACCGGGGTGAAGCAGGGAGATCCGATGTCCCCATTGCTATTCAACCTGGCAGTAGATCCGTTGTTATGTAGGCTGGAGGAGACCAAGGAAGGATTCAAATATGGTAACAGCTTGGTATCATCATTGGCGTTTGCGGATGATCTGGTTCTGCTGGGTGACTCGTGGGAGGGCATGCAGAAGAGTTTGCAGGTGGTGGAGGACTTTTGTCACGCTACAGGGCTGCGGGTGCAAGCTGGAAAATGCCATGGGTTTTTGATAAGGCCCACAAAAGACTCTTATACTGTCAACAATTGTGACCCATGGGAAATTGAAGGGGCTCAACTTCATCTGATTGAGCCCGGTAGCTCCGAGAAATATTTGGGCCTGGGAGTAGACCCTTGGGTCGGA
>NW_027118810.1:330000-332500 GCF_036417845.1 Apteryx mantelli
GGCACCCCGGGTCGGGACGGGTGCCGACGGGTCGCCACCCCTAAGCGGTGGGGGGCGGACCCGCGGCGGGCTGCGGCGGAGCAGCCCGTCTTGCAGAGACGGCGAGGACAGGCGTTCCGGGATGGCGCGCGGGGCGGGCGCCGGGCGGCGGCGGACCCCGAGCGGGGGCCGTCGCGCCAGGCCACGCGAGGCGACGGGTCGTGCCCGAGCGGGCGGCCCAAACCACGGCTCTCCTCCCGGGCGCAGCTGCCGCCGGGCGCCGGGTTACTGAGGGAAACCCCGGGCCCCGGGAGGAGGACGAGGTCGTGGCGGCGGGTGTCGGGCGCACCCCGCGGGCGGACGCTCCGCCGAGGGGCGCCGGAGCCGGCTGGCGGGTGCCGGGTTTCCCCTCCGCGTCCCGCCTCGCTGCTGCCGCCGAGGCTGCCGCCGTCGCCACGAGGCGGCGGCGGCCCGGCGGCGGGCGGCGGCGGGGGAGGCACCCCCGCGGGGATTTCAGGTCGTTTCCCTCACCCCAGGGCCAGGTACCTAGCGTCCGCGCTCCTCCTGCCCCCCCTCGGTGACCCACCCGTGTGGTCCCGTGTGCCAGCTCGCTCCTCCCGGGCGCCGCGCCGTGCGCGCCGCACCGGCCGTGCCCTCCCGCCCTTTCCGCTTTCCCTTTCTCTCCCCCCCCCCCACCGCTCCAGCCGCCCCGCGCCGTGCCGCGGGGACCGTGCTGCGAGCGGGCCGGGCGGGGGGGGGGGGCGGGGCGGCGGGAGGAGCGGAGGGCCTCCGGCCACCGCGGCCGCCGGTAGCCGCCCCGGGTAGGGATGGCCATGGGCCCCGGGCTCCGGGCCCGAGGGTTCTCGGCGGGAGAGCCGGGCGGGGGTTTAAAGACTCGGGCGGCCCGATGCGACCCGGGGGGCAGCCGGGTGTGCTGCCGGAGGGCCGGGGGGCCGGCGCGCGCGGGCGCCGTGCCCCCCCATGCCAGCCGGCGCGCCCCGCGCTCGCCCTGCGGGCAGCCGGGACGGAGAGGGGTACCCTGCCCCCTCTCTCCGCGGTCTGGTCTCGGCGGAGGGACGCCGCGCGGTCGGCTGGCGCCGGCCTGCCTCGAACGCGTGACCCCGGCGCGAGCGCGTGCTCTCGCCGGGACGGTGAGCCCCCACCCACCGCGGGTGGTGCGGACGCCGCGCCTTGGCGCGATCCGCTCTCCTCCCTGGCCGGGGCTCTCGGTCTGCCGCCGTGGCCGCTGGCGGCGGCGCCCTACCCGCCGGCACTCCGCCATCCGGCGCGCCTGCCTCGCTCTGCCCAACCCGGCTTCGCCGGGCGGCGGGCGGGCGGCAGGCGGGCGGCGGGGGCGGCCCCCCCCGTTCTCCGCGTGGAGACGGGGAGAGCGGGCGCCGTCCCCGTCCGTCCCGCCTTGCCCGCCCGCCCGCCGCCGGGCGTCTGTCCGCGGAAGGGACGGGAGAGCGCGTGGTGTCGTCCGGGAGGCTGTGTGTGCGCGCGCGCGGGCGTGGGCGCCGCCTCGGGGCCACGGCGGAGCCGGAGGCCGGCGAGGCGAGCGAGGAGCTGGGGAGCGCGGGGCCGGTGGGCCGCGGGCGCGCGGGCAGCGGCCAGTGCCGCTGCCGGTGGCGGCCGGGCTCCGACGCTGGGGGTCCGCGGGGAGCCGCCCCCTCCCCCAGCGTCCCTGAGGCAGGCGGCGCGGCCGGCGCGCTGCTCCCCGCCGGGCCGGGCCGAGCCTGGGCGCCTGGGCCGGACTCGAAGCGAGCAAAGGGTTGTCCCAGGTCGGGAGCGAGGGCTCCCCGCCCTTCTCGTTCGGGTTTTCCTTTTCCCTTTTTCCCCCCCCACTCTGTGCTCGTACGGTCAGCGGGGCGAGCCCCTCTCTCTGGCTCTCGGCCGTCCCTCGCTCAGCAGCCGGCGTCGGCGTGAGGAGGGAGGCGGAGCGGAGGGGGGGCCCTCAGGGGCTGCCGAAGGCTGCCCGGTCCCCCCGCGCGCGCGGCGGGGACCGAAACCGAGACAACTCTTAGCGGTGGATCACTCGGCTCGTGCGTCGATGAAGAACGCAGCTAGCTGCGAGAATTAATGTGAATTGCAGGACACATTGATCATCGACACTTCGAACGCACTTGCGGCCCCGGGTTCCTCCCGGGGCTACGCCTGTCTGAGCGTCGCTTGGCGGTCAATCGTCACCCCCGCTGTCGCGTTGGCGCAGCGGTGCCGCCCCTCGGGGGGGGCGCGTGGGGGGGCGGGGGAGGCGCGGCGGCGCCGGCGGCGGCGGTGCGCGGCGGCCTCGGCGGCGGAGAGTCGGCGGCGGAGCCGGGACCCCGGTGCGTGCACCGGCGGCCCCGGTCTTCCTGCCCGCCGGGCTCCGGCGCCGGGCCGCCCGCAGCGGCCGCGGCCGGCGTGCCTTGCCGCGCCTGTGCCCGCCCTCCTCGCCCTCCGAGCGCGGTGGCCACCGCTGCGCGGCGCGCGCCGTGCGGGGTGGCGCGGCTGGGGCGCCTCGCAGGCCCGTGCCCCGGGGAGA
>NW_027118810.1:345000-347500 GCF_036417845.1 Apteryx mantelli
GCCGCCGGGCGCCGGGTTACTGAGGGAAACCCCGGGCCCCGGGAGGAGGACGAGGTCGTGGCGGCGGGTGTCGGGCGCACCCCGCGGGCGGACGCTCCGCCGAGGGGCGCCGGAGCCGGCTGGCGGGTGCCGGGTTTCCCCTCCGCGTCCCGTCTCGCTGCTGCCGCCGAGGCTGCCGCCGTCGCCGCGAGGCGGCGGCGGCCCGGCGGCGGGCGGCGGCGGGGGAGGCACCCCCGCGGGGATTTCAGGTCGTTTCCCTCACCCCAGGGCCAGGTACCTAGCGTCCGCGCTCCTCCTGCCCCCCCTCGGTGACCCACCCGTGTGGTCCCGTGTGCCAGCTCGCTCCTCCCGGGCGCCGCGCCGTGAGCGCCGCACCGGCCGTGCCCTCCCGCCCTTTCCGCTTTCCCTTTCTCTCCCCCCCCCCACCGCTCCAGCCGCCCCGCGCCGTGCCGCGGGGACCGTGCTGCGAGCGGGCCGGGCGGGGGGGGGGGCGGGGTGGCGGGAGGAGCGGAGGGCCTCCGGCCACCGCGGCCGCCGGTAGCCGCCCCGGGTAGGGATGGCCATGGGCCCCGGGCTCCGGGCCCGAGGGTTCTCGGCGGGAGAGCCGGGCGGGGGTTTAAAGACTCGGGCGGCCCGATGCGACCCGGGGGGCAGCCGGGTGTGCTGCCGGAGGGCCGGGGGGCCGGCGCGCGCGGGCGCCGTGCCCCCCCATGCCAGCCGGCGCGCCCCGCGCTCGCCCTGCGGGCAGCCGGGACGGAGAGGGGTACCCTGCCCCCTCTCTCCGCGGTCTGGTCTCGGCGGAGGGACGCCGCGCGGTCGGCTGGCGCCGGCCTGCCTCGAACGCGTGACCCCGGCGCGAGCGCGTGCTCTCGCCGGGACGGTGAGCCCCCACCCACCGCGGGTGGTGCGGACGCCGCGCCTCGGCGCGATCCGCTCTCCTCCCTGGCCGGGGCTCTCGGTCTGCCGCCGTGGCCGCTGGCGGCGGCGCCCTACCCGCCGGCACTCCGTCATCCGGCGCGCCTGCCTCGCTCTGCCCAACCCGGCTTCGCCGGGCGGCGGGCGGGCGGCAGGCGGGTGGCGGGGGCGGCCCCCCCCGTTCTCCGCGTGGAGACGGGGAGAGCGGGCGCCGTCCCCGTCCGTCCCGCCTTGCCCGCCCGCCCGCCGCCGGGCGTCTGTCCGCGGAAGGGACGGGAGAGCGCGTGGTGTCGTCCGGGAGGCTGTGTGTGCGCGCGCGCGGGCGTGGGCGCCGCCTCGGGGCCACGGCGGAGCCGGAGGCCGGCGAGGCGAGCGAGGAGCTGGGGAGCGCGGGGCCGGTGGGCCGCGGGCGCGCGGGCAGCGGCCGGTGCCGCTGCCGGTGGCGGCCGGGCTCCGACGCTGGGGGTCCGCGGGGAGCCGCCCCCTCCCCCAGCGTCCCCGAGGCAGGCGGCGCGGCCGGCGCGCTGCTCCCCGCCGGGCCGGGCCGAGCCTGGGCGCCTGGGCCGGACTCGAAGCGAGCAAAGGGTTGTCCCAGGTCGGGAGCGAGGGCTCCCCGCCCTTCTCGTTCGGGTTTTCCTTTTCCCTTTTTCCCCCCCCACTCTGTGCTCGTACGGTCAGCGGGGCGAGCCCCTCTCTCTGGCTCTCGGCCGTCCCTCGCTCAGCAGCCGGCGTCGGCGTGAGGAGGGAGGCGGAGCGGAGGGGGGGCCCTCAGGGGCTGCCGAAGGCTGCCCGGTCCCCCCGCGCGCGCGGCGGGGACCGAAACCGAGACAACTCTTAGCGGTGGATCACTCGGCTCGTGCGTCGATGAAGAACGCAGCTAGCTGCGAGAATTAATGTGAATTGCAGGACACATTGATCATCGACACTTCGAACGCACTTGCGGCCCCGGGTTCCTCCCGGGGCTACGCCTGTCTGAGCGTCGCTTGGCGGTCAATCGTCACCCCCCGCTGTCGCGTTGGCGCAGCGGTGCCGCCCCTCGGGGGGGGCGCGTGGGGGGGCGGGGGAGGCGTGGCGGCGCCGGCGGCGGCGGTGCGCGGCGGCCTCGGCGGCGGAGAGTCGGCGGCGGAGCCGGGACCCCGGTGCGTGCACCGGCGGCCCCGGTCTTCCTGCCCGCCGGGCTCCGGCGCCGGGCCGCCCGCAGCGGCCGCGGCCGGCGTGCCTTGCCGCGCCTGTGCCCGCCCTCCTCGCCCTCCGAGCGCGGTGGCCACCGCTGCGCGGCGCGCGCCGTGCGGGGTGGCGCGGCTGGGGCGCCTCGCAGGCCCGTGCCCCGGGGAGAGGGTGCCTCCTCTTCCCCGCGCGGCCGGGCCTTCGTCCCCCTAAGTGCAGACTCGGGGAAACCCCCCGCTCCCGGAGCGCCCGCTTCGCGGAGTTCGTCCCGCTGGGGGCCCCCCCCAGGTCGGGTGGGTTGCGGTGGCCCGGCGCGCCTCGTCGCCGCCGCCCGCCACCACCGCCAGTCTGGCCGCCGTCTGGGCTTCTCCTCCGCCACTCTCCCGGTGGTGCGCTGGTCCCCCGTTCCCCTCCGGGG
>NW_027118810.1:360000-362500 GCF_036417845.1 Apteryx mantelli
TTCAGGTCGTTTCCCTCACCCCAGGGCCAGGTACCTAGCGTCCGCGCTCCTCCTGCCCCCCCTCGGTGACCCACCCGTGTGGTCCCGTGTGCCAGCTCGCTCCTCCCGGGCGCCGCGCCGTGAGCGCCGCACCGGCCGTGCCCTCCCGCCCTTTCCGCTTTCCCTTTCTCTCCCCCCCCCCCCACCGCTCCAGCCGCCCCGCGCCGTGCCGCGGGGACCGTGCTGCGAGCGGGCCGGGCGGGGGGGGGGGCGGGGTGGCGGGAGGAGCGGAGGGCCTCCGGCCACCGCGGCCGCCGGTAGCCGCCCCGGGTAGGGATGGCCATGGGCCCCGGGCTCCGGGCCCGAGGGTTCTCGGCGGGAGAGCCGGGCGGGGGTTTAAAGACTCGGGCGGCCCGATGCGACCCGGGGGGCAGCCGGGTGTGCTGCCGGAGGGCCGGGGGGCCGGCGCGCGCGGGCGCCGTGCCCCCCCATGCCAGCCGGCGCGCCCCGCGCTCGCCCTGCGGGCAGCCGGGACGGAGAGGGGTACCCTGCCCCCTCTCTCCGCGGTCTGGTCTCGGCGGAGGGACGCCGCGCGGTCGGCTGGCGCCGGCCTGCCTCGAACGCGTGACCCCGGCGCGAGCGCGTGCTCTCGCCGGGACGGTGAGCCCCCACCCACCGCGGGTGGTGCGGACGCCGCGCCTCGGCGCGATCCGCTCTCCTCCCTGGCCGGGGCTCTCGGTCTGCCGCCGTGGCCGCTGGCGGCGGCGCCCTACCCGCCGGCACTCCGTCATCCGGCGCGCCTGCCTCGCTCTGCCCAACCCGGCTTCGCCGGGCGGCGGGCGGGCGGCAGGCGGGCGGCGGGGGCGGCCCCCCCCGTTCTCCGCGTGGAGACGGGGAGAGCGGGCGCCGTCCCCGTCCGTCCCGCCTTGCCCGCCCGCCCGCCGCCGGGCGTCTGTCCGCGGAAGGGACGGGAGAGCGCGTGGTGTCGTCCGGGAGGCTGTGTGTGCGCGCGCGCGGGCGTGGGCGCCGCCTCGGGGCCACGGCGGAGCCGGAGGCCGGCGAGGCGAGCGAGGAGCTGGGGAGCGCGGGGCCGGTGGGCCGCGGGCGCGCGGGCAGCGGCCGGTGCCGCTGCCGGTGGCGGCCGGGCTCCGACGCTGGGGGTCCGCGGGGAGCCGCCCCCTCCCCCAGCGTCCCCGAGGCAGGCGGCGCGGCCGGCGCGCTGCTCCCCGCCGGGCCGGGCCGAGCCTGGGCGCCTGGGCCGGACTCGAAGCGAGCAAAGGGTTGTCCCAGGTCGGGAGCGAGGGCTCCCCGCCCTTCTCGTTCGGGTTTTCCTTTTCCCTTTTTCCCCCCCCACTCTGTGCTCGTACGGTCAGCGGGGCGAGCCCCTCTCTCTGGCTCTCGGCCGTCCCTCGCTCAGCAGCCGGCGTCGGCGTGAGGAGGGAGGCGGAGCGGAGGGGGGGCCCTCAGGGGCTGCCGAAGGCTGCCCGGTCCCCCCGCGCGCGCGGCGGGGACCGAAACCGAGACAACTCTTAGCGGTGGATCACTCGGCTCGTGCGTCGATGAAGAACGCAGCTAGCTGCGAGAATTAATGTGAATTGCAGGACACATTGATCATCGACACTTCGAACGCACTTGCGGCCCCGGGTTCCTCCCGGGGCTACGCCTGTCTGAGCGTCGCTTGGCGGTCAATCGTCACCCCCGCTGTCGCGTTGGCGCAGCGGTGCCGCCCCTCGGGGGGGGCGCGTGGGGGGGCGGGGGAGGCGCGGCGGCGCCGGCGGCGGCGGTGCGCGGCGGCCTCGGCGGCGGAGAGTCGGCGGCGGAGCCGGGACCCCGGTGCGTGCACCGGCGGCCCCGGTCTTCCTGCCCGCCGGGCTCCGGCGCCGGGCCGCCCGCAGCGGCCGCGGCCGGCGTGCCTTGCCGCGCCTGTGCCCGCCCTCCTCGCCCTCCGAGCGCGGTGGCCACCGCTGCGCGGCGCGCGCCGTGCGGGGTGGCGCGGCTGGGGCGCCTCGCAGGCCCGTGCCCCGGGGAGAGGGTGCCTCCTCTTCCCCGCGCGGCCGGGCCTTCGTCCCCCTAAGTGCAGACTCGGGGAAACCCCCCGCTCCCGGAGCGCCCGCTTCGCGGAGTTCGTCCCGCTGGGGGCCCCCCCCCAGGTCGGGTGGGTTGCGGTGGCCCGGCGCGCCTCGTCGCCGCCGCCCGCCACCACCGCCAGTCTGGCCGCCGTCTGGGCTTCTCCTCCGCCACTCTCCCGGTGGTGCGCTGGTCCCCCGTTCCCCTCCGGGGTGGGGACGGCCGGCTGCCTTGCGCTTCCCTGCGCCCCGACCGCCGCCGGTGCGGCGCGCCGCCGGGCCGCCCCCCCTGCCCTCCCCGCGGCGCGCCCGCGTCCGTCGCGTGTGCCGAGCCACTTCCACCCGCCGGCTGGCGTCAGCCGCGGCGTTGCGTTGAGGCCGGCAGCGACGGCGCGCGGGTGCGGCGCGGCGGGGTGGCGGTGGGGGGCGGCGCGGGCGTGCGCGCCGCCGGGCGG
>NW_027118810.1:375000-377500 GCF_036417845.1 Apteryx mantelli
CGGGCGGAGACGCGAGCGAGATGGCACCCCGGGTCGGGACGGGTGCCGACGGGTCGCCACCCCTAAGCGGTGGGGGGCGGACCCGCGGCGGGCTGCGGCGGAGCAGCCCGTCTTGCAGAGACGGCGAGGACAGGCGTTCCGGGATGGCGCGCGGGGCGGGCGCCGGGCGGCGGCGGACCCCGAGCGGGGGCCGTCGCGCCAGGCCACGCGAGGCGACGGGTCGTGCCCGAGCGGGCGGCCCAAACCACGGCTCTCCTCCCGGGCGCAGCTGCCGCCGGGCGCCGGGTTACTGAGGGAAACCCCGGGCCCCGGGAGGAGGACGAGGTCGTGGCGGCGGGTGTCGGGCGCACCCCGCGGGCGGACGCTCCGCCGAGGGGCGCCGGAGCCGGCTGGCGGGTGCCGGGTTTCCCCTCCGCGTCCCGTCTCGCTGCTGCCGCCGAGGCTGCCGCCGTCGCCGCGAGGCGGCGGCGGCCCGGCGGCGGGCGGCGGCGGGGGAGGCACCCCCGCGGGGATTTCAGGTCGTTTCCCTCACCCCAGGGCCAGGTACCTAGCGTCCGCGCTCCTCCTGCCCCCCCTCGGTGACCCACCCGTGTGGTCCCGTGTGCCAGCTCGCTCCTCCCGGGCGCCGCGCCGTGAGCGCCGCACCGGCCGTGCCCTCCCGCCCTTTCCGCTTTCCCTTTCTCTCCCCCCCCCCCACCGCTCCAGCCGCCCCGCGCCGTGCCGCGGGGACCGTGCTGCGAGCGGGCCGGGCGGGGGGGGGGGGCGGGGTGGCGGGAGGAGCGGAGGGCCTCCGGCCACCGCGGCCGCCGGTAGCCGCCCCGGGTAGGGATGGCCATGGGCCCCGGGCTCCGGGCCCGAGGGTTCTCGGCGGGAGAGCCGGGCGGGGGTTTAAAGACTCGGGCGGCCCGATGCGACCCGGGGGGCAGCCGGGTGTGCTGCCGGAGGGCCGGGGGGCCGGCGCGCGCGGGCGCCGTGCCCCCCCATGCCAGCCGGCGCGCCCCGCGCTCGCCCTGCGGGCAGCCGGGACGGAGAGGGGTACCCTGCCCCCTCTCTCCGCGGTCTGGTCTCGGCGGAGGGACGCCGCGCGGTCGGCTGGCGCCGGCCTGCCTCGAACGCGTGACCCCGGCGCGAGCGCGTGCTCTCGCCGGGACGGTGAGCCCCCACCCACCGCGGGTGGTGCGGACGCCGCGCCTCGGCGCGATCCGCTCTCCTCCCTGGCCGGGGCTCTCGGTCTGCCGCCGTGGCCGCTGGCGGCGGCGCCCTACCCGCCGGCACTCCGCCATCCGGCGCGCCTGCCTCGCTCTGCCCAACCCGGCTTCGCCGGGCGGCGGGCGGGCGGCAGGCGGGCGGCGGGGGCGGCCCCCCCCGTTCTCCGCGTGGAGACGGGGAGAGCGGGCGCCGTCCCCGTCCGTCCCGCCTTGCCCGCCCGCCCGCCGCCGGGCGTCTGTCCGCGGAAGGGACGGGAGAGCGCGTGGTGTCGTCCGGGAGGCTGTGTGTGCGCGCGCGCGGGCGTGGGCGCCGCCTCGGGGCCACGGCGGAGCCGGAGGCCGGCGAGGCGAGCGAGGAGCTGGGGAGCGCGGGGCCGGTGGGCCGCGGGCGCGCGGGCAGCGGCCGGTGCCGCTGCCGGTGGCGGCCGGGCTCCGACGCTGGGGGTCCGCGGGGAGCCGCCCCCTCCCCCAGCGTCCCCGAGGCAGGCGGCGCGGCCGGCGCGCTGCTCCCCGCCGGGCCGGGCCGAGCCTGGGCGCCTGGGCCGGACTCGAAGCGAGCAAAGGGTTGTCCCAGGTCGGGAGCGAGGGCTCCCCGCCCTTCTCGTTCGGGTTTTCCTTTTCCCTTTTTCCCCCCCCACTCTGTGCTCGTACGGTCAGCGGGGCGAGCCCCTCTCTCTGGCTCTCGGCCGTCCCTCGCTCAGCAGCCGGCGTCGGCGTGAGGAGGGAGGCGGAGCGGAGGGGGGGCCCTCAGGGGCTGCCGAAGGCTGCCCGGTCCCCCCGCGCGCGCGGCGGGGACCGAAACCGAGACAACTCTTAGCGGTGGATCACTCGGCTCGTGCGTCGATGAAGAACGCAGCTAGCTGCGAGAATTAATGTGAATTGCAGGACACATTGATCATCGACACTTCGAACGCACTTGCGGCCCCGGGTTCCTCCCGGGGCTACGCCTGTCTGAGCGTCGCTTGGCGGTCAATCGTCACCCCCGCTGTCGCGTTGGCGCAGCGGTGCCGCCCCTCGGGGGGGGCGCGTGGGGGGGCGGGGGAGGCGCGGCGGCGCCGGCGGCGGCGGTGCGCGGCGGCCTCGGCGGCGGAGAGTCGGCGGCGGAGCCGGGACCCCGGTGCGTGCACCGGCGGCCCCGGTCTTCCTGCCCGCCGGGCTCCGGCGCCGGGCCGCCCGCAGCGGCCGCGGCCGGCGTGCCTTGCCGCGCCTGTGCCCGCCCTCCTCGCCCTCCGAGCGCGGTGGCCACCGCTGCGCGGCGCGCGCCGTGCGGGGTGGCGCGGCTGGGGCGCCTC
>NW_027118810.1:385000-387500 GCF_036417845.1 Apteryx mantelli
ACCCGGCTCCGGGAGGCCGCGCCGAGGTCGCCGCCCCGCCCGCGGGCCCGCCTTCCGGGCCGCGGCCGCCCGGTCTACCCGGCTCCGGGAGGCCGCGCCGAGGTCGCCGCCCGGCCCGCGGGCCCGCCTTCCGGGCCGCGGCCGCCCGGTCTACCCGGCTCCGGGAGGCCGCGCCGAGGTCGCCGCCCCGCCCGCGGCCGGCCGGTCTACTCGTCTCCGGCGTGCCCTTGTCGCCTTTTCCGGGTGGTAAGCGGTAGACCTGTTCTCCCTGGCCTTCCTGTGGAGCGGCGAGAGGGGTCGCTCTGTTGCGCTGCCTCCAGTTACGTCATCGTAAAGGCCGGCCATTTCCGCGCCCCGCCCCGGTAGGAGGGGCGGCTGTTCTTCGGCTCTCCGGCGCCGCCTGACTTACCGGTACGACTGTAGGGCAGAGGGTGAGCAAGCGCTGAGTTCCGGAGCTCTACTCCCGGGCGCCCCCAGCGCTAAGTGGCCGGCCTGCGAGCGACCTAGGGCGGCTTGCGAGGGCAGGTAAGGCCCGGTCCCGACTCCGGTTCTCTGACAAAATGTTTTTTTCGGCGCGTTCGATACGGCGCTTTCCCGGCACGTTCTCGGCAGCCAGGCGAGCGTGTCCCCGGTGCCGGGAAGCGCGGAGCCGCGGAGCCGGCGGCGGGCTCCAGCGACGGTTGCCGAGTTGCGAGAGGGCTGAGGCGGTCCGCGCGGAGCGTGTCCCCGGTGCCGGGAAGCGCGGAGCCGCGGAGCCGGCGGCGGGCTCCAGCGACGGTTGCCGAGTTGCGAGAGGGCTGAGGCGGTCCGCGCGGAGCGTGTCCCCGGTGCCGGGAAGCGCGGAGCCGCGGAGCCGGCGGCGGGCTCCAGCGACGGTTGCCGAGTTGCGAGAGGGCTGAGGCGGTCCGCGCGGAGCGTGTCCCCGGTGCCGGGAAGCGCGGAGCCGCGGAGCCGGCGGCGGGCTCCAGCGACGGTTGCCGAGTTGCGAGAGGGCTGAGGCGGTCCGCGCGGAGCGTGTCCCCGGTGCCGGGAAGCGCGGAGCCGCGGAGCCGGCGGCGGGCTCCAGCGACGGTTGCCGAGTTGCGAGAGGGCTGAGGCGGTCCGCGCGGAGCGTGTCCCCGGTGCCGGGAAGCGCGGAGCCGCGGAGCCGGCGGCGGGCTCCAGCGACGGTTGCCGAGTTGCGAGAGGGCTGAGGCGGTCCGCGCGGAGCGTGTCCCCGGTGCCGGGAAGCGCGGAGCCGCGGAGCCGGCGGCGGGCTCCAGCGACGGTTGCCGAGTTGCGAGAGGGCTGAGGCGGTCCGCGCGGAGCGTGTCCCCGGTGCCGGGAAGCGCGGAGCCGCGGAGCCGGCGGCGGGCTCCAGCGACGGTTGCCGAGTTGCGAGAGGGCTGAGGCGGTCCGCGCGGAGCGTGTCCCCGGTGCCGGGAAGCGCGGAGCCGCGGAGCCGGCGGCGGGCTCCAGCGACGGTTGCCGAGTTGCGAGAGGGCTGAGGCGGTCCGCGCGGAGCGTGTCCCCGGTGCCGGGAAGCGCGGAGCCGCGGAGCCGGCGGCGGGCTCCAGCGACGGTTGCCGAGTTGCGAGAGGGCTGAGGCGGTCCGCGCCGCCGAGAGGGAAGGCTCGTGGCCTGTGAGCCCTTCGAGCGCAGCGCGAGAGAGAGGAAAAGGGGGGTGCCCCGTGCGGCTCGAGAGCCTCGTTCCAGGGGCCTGCCGCCGGCAGTGCGGCGATGCCAGCGCCGCAGCTGCTGACCCACACCTGCACGCAGCGCCCGCTGAGGCGTTCCGGGACACGTCGGAGAGGCCCCTCGGCGGGCCGGCGCTTCCCTGCTTCTCTGTCCCAGGGAGTGCGGGAGGAGTTGCCGGTGCTTCAGGCTCGAGCGGGCACCTCTTGCCGGACGGTGGTCCGCACCCACACGCAGTGTCCGCCGCGGGTTGCCTCCTCGGTGGCCGCGCTGGGCAGGGGAAGTTGGCTCAGGACTCGACCGATCGATGAGGCCGTTCGGGTCGCGTCGGTGAGGGCCCCCGGCGGGTCGGCTCTTCCGTGCTCCCCGTCATAGGGTGCATGGCGGTGTCCGATGTTCAGGCAGGGGGGTCTCCTCTCCAGTGCGCGTCCCGTTGTGTGCGAGGTGCTGCCCGCTGGAGCGGTGAAGGGAGGCGTGTGCGCTTTCTCTGCCGCTTTCCTGGGGCTTCTTCACCGAAGCCGGCTCTGCGAGGCCGAGTGGCCCTGGGAGTCCGCAGGCGTCCGAAAATCCGCACGAGGTGTCGGCGATGGTCTCAGCCCCGGGTCGCCGGGTGCCGGCCGCAGGCAGCCGTTGGCGGGGTGGCGAACGAGAAAAAGGGCAAGCGGGTGGCCCCCATGCCGGACGTGCCTCCGAGGCACCGCGTGCGCGGAAGGGGGGCGTCCCCCTCCGCCTCTCCCGCCCAGAGCTGCCGGACCCCCGCCTGCTGCGGAGCGTGCCGCCCCGGTGTTCCTCGTTTGGGGGGGCCGCGCCCGCCTCGAGGTCGCTT
>NW_027118810.1:397500-400000 GCF_036417845.1 Apteryx mantelli
GAGGGCTAACTTAAGGCATATCAGGTGAACTTGGGGGCTGGTTCATCTGGTTATATCCCGAACCCCCGCAGCCATGTTGTACAACCCGATAAGATCATGGGTTGTCAATTTTGTCTCGGTGGCCACCCAGACGGGAGAAGTTCTCCCAGAGATCGTAAGGGTTTTCCCTTCGAGAATAACATCTGAGGAGGTGGTTCACCTTTCCCGAAATTTGACTTTTTATAATTCGGATATGGCCGGTTGGGAAGGGACTTGTCCCGACCCGACCTGGGAATGCATTAAAAATCTGCCAGAGGTTTACGAGGTCCTGGAACCCGTTGGATCACCTCCGATGACTGGAGCTGTAGAAGCACCACAGGAGGATGTGGTAGACGTGGAACCGGGATCTCCCTCTGGCCCTGCAACTGTAATTCCTGATGTGGTGAGTCCAATCCTTGGTGCTGTGGGGGGAACGACTGATGTGGGAACACCAGTCGTGAAGATCCCTGACCAACATCCAGCATGTCCTTGCTGTGGTACCAGGATGGCGAAAGTCGCGGCTTTAATTGAACATCTTAGGAGGGCCCATGGCCGGCGACGAATTCTCTTTCAGTGCTCCCGATGTGGGAGGACAAATGTGAAACATCATAGCATTGCCTGCCACTTTCCGAAGTGCCAGGGAGCCCCAGAAATCCACAGTCAGGAGGAAGCCCCGGAGGAACCTGGAATGTGGCGCTGTGGGGAATGTGACCGGCAATTTAAGACCAAGAGCGGCCTGTCTCAGCATAAGCGTCTTATGCACCCACTAGTTAGGAATCTGGAGAGGATTGAAGCAACTCGACCGAAGGGAAAGAGCCTGAGAGGAATGCATAGAAGCTGTTGGACAGAGGAAGAGACGGCTCTGCTGCTAGAGTTGGAGGAGCGGTTTAAGAACGAGCGCTTCATCAACAAACTGATCGGAGAGTATTTGCCCACAAAAACGGCGAAGCAGATCAGTGATAAAAGAAGACAGCTTGTAGCGGGTGCCAAGACAGCGGCAACGCCAAGAAGAGCTGCGATGGAGCGCGGTGGGGAGTCCCCGGTGGAGAAAGAAAGAAAGGAAGTGATAAGAATGGAATACAGGAAGGTTATGGCAGAGAAGGTACGAGTGGGCTCCCTGCCAGCAAGCCATATGATCGCATGTAGGAAGATCTTGGAGGATGGCGAGGACGCCCGGAGAGTCATCGAAGCGTCAGCAGGAGAGTGGTTGTCACAGCTGGCGGGGCAAATTGCCGTAGGAAAATTGAAACAACGGAGGAAGCACCAAGCGAAGCCCGCACCTGTGAGGGAGGAGAAAAGGTGGATGAAGAACAGGGCGGTGAGAAGAGGGTTGTATCTCCGATACCAGCGGCTCTTTGAGATAGACCGCAAGAAGCTCGCTGGTATCATTTTGGATAACATCGAGGCACTGAAGTGCCCCCTTCCAATGAGCGAGTTATATGACTCGTTTCGGAGGAAGTGGGAAGAGGGATCCCCGTTTATTGGCTTGGGTGCCTTCCGGAGTGCTGGTATGGCGGAAAATTCTGCATTCAAAAAGATGATCTCTCCAAAAGAGGTCCTGAAGAACATCGCGGAAATGAATAAGAACTCCGCTCCCGGACCAGACGGCCTGTCCCTGAGGGATGTTATTAAAAAGGACCCTCAGGGGAGCCAATTGGCTGAATTGTTCAATCTATGGCTGCTGGCTGGAAGGATCCCAGATGGGGTCAAAGAATGTAGAACGGTTTTAATACCTAAATCCGCGGATCCGAAAAAGATCGAGGACGTTAATAATTGGCGGCCCATTACCATCGGGTCGGTAATTTTAAGACTGTTCTCACGGATCCTGACAGCACGACTACGACGAGCTTGCCCAATTAACAGCCGCCAACGAGGGTTTATTTCAGCCCCAGGCTGTGCGGAAAATCTGAAACTCCTGCAAATGCTGATACGGCACGCGAAGAAAGATCATAAGACGCTGGCGGTCGTCTTCGTGGATCTGGCAAAAGCCTTTGATTCAGTTAGTCATCATCACATCCTCGAGGTCCTCCGACAGAAGGGCGTTGATGATCATATAATTGACATCATCGCCGATTCTTATAACAACTCTGCGACAAGGCTTGAGGTCGGGAAGTCCTGCTCGGAGAAGGTTAAGATCCTCACCGGGGTGAAGCAGGGAGATCCGATGTCCCCATTGCTATTCAACCTGGCAGTAGATCCGTTGTTATGTAGGCTGGAAGAGACCAAGGAAGGATTCAAATATGGTAACAGCTTGGTATCATCATTGGCGTTTGCGGATGATCTGGTTCTGCTGGGTGACTCGTGGGAGGGCATGCAGAAGAGTTTGCAGGTGGTGGAGGAGTTTTGTCACGCTACAGGGCTGCGGGTGCAAGCTGGAAAATGCCATGGGTTTCTGATAAGGCCCACAAAAGACTCTTATACTGTTAACAATTGTGACCCATGGGAAATTGAAGGGGCTCACCTTCATCTGATTGAGCCCGGT
>NW_027118810.1:410000-412500 GCF_036417845.1 Apteryx mantelli
AGGGCCGAGCACGGGGCTCGGCCCGCCGGCGGCTGTACGGCCCTCCCGGGGCTCGCTCGCCGAAGGCCCGCCGCCGATTCCCCGAGGCCGGTGGGGGACCGCCCCCGTCTGCCCCTCTCGCCTCCGCTGGCGCCCGCCGCCGGTGCCCACCGCCGGGAGCCGGCCCCCCCCTGTCACCCGACGGCGATCCGCCGCCGCCGGGGCAGGGGAGGGTCGGGCCCGGGGGAGGGTCCGGCGGGGAGCGGGCGGCAGTGCGCGGGAGGGTCGGCGGGGCTTGCTCCCCCGGCGCCCGCGGGAGGAAGCGGCGGGCGGAGACGCGAGCGAGATGGCACCCCGGGTCGGGACGGGTGCCGACGGGTCGCCACCCCTAAGCGGTGGGGGGCGGACCCGCGGCGGGCTGCGGCGGAGCAGCCCGTCTTGCAGAGACGGCGAGGACAGGCGTTCCGGGATGGCGCGCGGGGCGGGCGCCGGGCGGCGGCGGACCCCGAGCGGGGGCCGTCGCGCCAGGCCACGCGAGGCGACGGGTCGTGCCCGAGCGGGCGGCCCAAACCACGGCTCTCCTCCCGGGCGCAGCTGCCGCCGGGCGCCGGGTTACTGAGGGAAACCCCGGGCCCCGGGAGGAGGACGAGGTCGTGGCGGCGGGTGTCGGGCGCACCCCGCGGGCGGACGCTCCGCCGAGGGGCGCCGGAGCCGGCTGGCGGGTGCCGGGTTTCCCCTCCGCGTCCCGCCTCGCTGCTGCCGCCGAGGCTGCCGCCGTCGCCGCGAGGCGGCGGCGGCCCGGCGGCGGGCGGCGGCGGGGGAGGCACCCCCGCGGGGATTTCAGGTCGTTTCCCTCACCCCAGGGCCAGGTACCTAGCGTCCGCGCTCCTCCTGCCCCCCCTCGGTGACCCACCCGTGTGGTCCCGTGTGCCAGCTCGCTCCTCCCGGGCGCCGCGCCGTGAGCGCCGCACCGGCCGTGCCCTCCCGCCCTTTCCGCTTTCCCTTTCTCTCCCCCCCCCCCCACCGCTCCAGCCGCCCCGCGCCGTGCCGCGGGGACCGTGCTGCGAGCGGGCCGGGCGGGGGGGGGGGGCGGGGTGGCGGGAGGAGCGGAGGGCCTCCGGCCACCGCGGCCGCCGGTAGCCGCCCCGGGTAGGGATGGCCATGGGCCCCGGGCTCCGGGCCCGAGGGTTCTCGGCGGGAGAGCCGGGCGGGGGTTTAAAGACTCGGGCGGCCCGATGCGACCCGGGGGGCAGCCGGGTGTGCTGCCGGAGGGCCGGGGGGCCGGCGCGCGCGGGCGCCGTGCCCCCCCATGCCAGCCGGCGCGCCCCGCGCTCGCCCTGCGGGCAGCCGGGACGGAGAGGGGTACCCTGCCCCCTCTCTCCGCGGTCTGGTCTCGGCGGAGGGACGCCGCGCGGTCGGCTGGCGCCGGCCTGCCTCGAACGCGTGACCCCGGCGCGAGCGCGTGCTCTCGCCGGGACGGTGAGCCCCCACCCACCGCGGGTGGTGCGGACGCCGCGCCTCGGCGCGATCCGCTCTCCTCCCTGGCCGGGGCTCTCGGTCTGCCGCCGTGGCCGCTGGCGGCGGCGCCCTACCCGCCGGCACTCCGCCATCCGGCGCGCCTGCCTCGCTCTGCCCAACCCGGCTTCGCCGGGCGGCGGGCGGGCGGCAGGCGGGCGGCGGGGGCGGCCCCCCCCGTTCTCCGCGTGGAGACGGGGAGAGCGGGCGCCGTCCCCGTCCGTCCCGCCTTGCCCGCCCGCCCGCCGCCGGGCGTCTGTCCGCGGAAGGGACGGGAGAGCGCGTGGTGTCGTCCGGGAGGCTGTGTGTGCGCGCGCGCGGGCGTGGGCGCCGCCTCGGGGCCACGGCGGAGCCGGAGGCCGGCGAGGCGAGCGAGGAGCTGGGGAGCGCGGGGCCGGTGGGCCGCGGGCGCGCGGGCAGCGGGCGGTGCCGCTGCCGGTGGCGGCCGGGCTCCGACGCTGGGGGTCCGCGGGGAGCCGCCCCCTCCCCCAGCGTCCCTGAGGCAGGCGGCGCGGCCGGCGCGCTGCTCCCCGCCGGGCCGGGCCGAGCCTGGGCGCCTGGGCCGGACTCGAAGCGAGCAAAGGGTTGTCCCAGGTCGGGAGCGAGGGCTCCCCGCCCTTCTCGTTCGGGTTTTCCTTTTCCCTTTTTCCCCCCCCCCACTCTGTGCTCGTACGGTCAGCGGGGCGAGCCCCTCTCTCTGGCTCTCGGCCGTCCCTCGCTCAGCAGCCGGCGTCGGCGTGAGGAGGGAGGCGGAGCGGAGGGGGGGCCCTCAGGGGCTGCCGAAGGCTGCCCGGTCCCCCCGCGCGCGCGGCGGGGACCGAAACCGAGACAACTCTTAGCGGTGGATCACTCGGCTCGTGCGTCGATGAAGAACGCAGCTAGCTGCGAGAATTAATGTGAATTGCAGGACACATTGATCATCGACACTTCGAACGCACTTGCGGCCCCGGGTTCCTCCCGGGGCTACGCCTGTCTGAGCGTCGCTTGGCGGTCAATCGTCACCCCC
>NW_027118810.1:425000-427500 GCF_036417845.1 Apteryx mantelli
GCCACGGGCGCCGGTGTGCAAGCGGGGGGCGCCGGAGCGCGGCGGCGAGACGTCGCGCGAGTGCGAGCGAGACGGCGGGCGCGCCGGGGAAGGGCCGGCGGGCTGCGCCAGCCCACCGCGAGGAAGAGGGGTTTCGGCCCAGCGTGGCATTCCGAGAGCGGCGCCGGCCCGCCGCCGGGCCGCCGCCGGGCCACCGCGCCTCGTTGCCGACGCCGACGGGCCCCTGCCCGCCGCGTCCCGGTTGCCGCGCGTGTACCCGAGTTCGCCTGTCCTGCACTCTGCGCCACAGGGCCGAGCACGGGGCTCGGCCCGCCGGCGGCTGTACGGCCCTCCCGGGGCTCGCTCGCCGAAGGCCCGCCGCCGATTCCCCGAGGCCGGTGGGGGACCGCCCCCGTCTGCCCCTCTCGCCTCCGCTGGCGCCCGCCGCCGGTGCCCACCGCCGGGAGCCGGCCCCCCCCTGTCACCCGACGGCGATCCGCCGCCGCCGGGGCAGGGGAGGGTCGGGCCCGGGGGAGGGTCCGGCGGGGAGCGGGCGGCAGTGCGCGGGAGGGTCGGCGGGGCTTGCTCCCCCGGCGCCCGCGGGAGGAAGCGGCGGGCGGAGACGCGAGCGAGATGGCACCCCGGGTCGGGACGGGTGCCGACGGGTCGCCACCCCTAAGCGGTGGGGGGCGGACCCGCGGCGGGCTGCGGCGGAGCAGCCCGTCTTGCAGAGACGGCGAGGACAGGCGTTCCGGGATGGCGCGCGGGGCGGGCGCCGGGCGGCGGCGGACCCCGAGCGGGGGCCGTCGCGCCAGGCCACGCGAGGCGACGGGTCGTGCCCGAGCGGGCGGCCCAAACCACGGCTCTCCTCCCGGGCGCAGCTGCCGCCGGGCGCCGGGTTACTGAGGGAAACCCCGGGCCCCGGGAGGAGGACGAGGTCGTGGCGGCGGGTGTCGGGCGCACCCCGCGGGCGGACGCTCCGCCGAGGGGCGCCGGAGCCGGCTGGCGGGTGCCGGGTTTCCCCTCCGCGTCCCGCCTCGCTGCTGCCGCCGAGGCTGCCGCCGTCGCCGCGAGGCGGCGGCGGCCCGGCGGCGGGCGGCGGCGGGGGAGGCACCCCCGCGGGGATTTCAGGTCGTTTCCCTCACCCCAGGGCCAGGTACCTAGCGTCCGCGCTCCTCCTGCCCCCCCTCGGTGACCCACCCGTGTGGTCCCGTGTGCCAGCTCGCTCCTCCCGGGCGCCGCGCCGTGAGCGCCGCACCGGCCGTGCCCTCCCGCCCTTTCCGCTTTCCCTTTCTCTCCCCCCCCCCCCACCGCTCCAGCCGCCCCGCGCCGTGCCGCGGGGACCGTGCTGCGAGCGGGCCGGGCGGGGGGGGGGGGCGGGGTGGCGGGAGGAGCGGAGGGCCTCCGGCCACCGCGGCCGCCGGTAGCCGCCCCGGGTAGGGATGGCCATGGGCCCCGGGCTCCGGGCCCGAGGGTTCTCGGCGGGAGAGCCGGGCGGGGGTTTAAAGACTCGGGCGGCCCGATGCGACCCGGGGGGCAGCCGGGTGTGCTGCCGGAGGGCCGGGGGGCCGGCGCGCGCGGGCGCCGTGCCCCCCCATGCCAGCCGGCGCGCCCCGCGCTCGCCCTGCGGGCAGCCGGGACGGAGAGGGGTACCCTGCCCCCTCTCTCCGCGGTCTGGTCTCGGCGGAGGGACGCCGCGCGGTCGGCTGGCGCCGGCCTGCCTCGAACGCGTGACCCCGGCGCGAGCGCGTGCTCTCGCCGGGACGGTGAGCCCCCACCCACCGCGGGTGGTGCGGACGCCGCGCCTCGGCGCGATCCGCTCTCCTCCCTGGCCGGGGCTCTCGGTCTGCCGCCGTGGCCGCTGGCGGCGGCGCCCTACCCGCCGGCACTCCGCCATCCGGCGCGCCTGCCTCGCTCTGCCCAACCCGGCTTCGCCGGGCGGCGGGCGGGCGGCAGGCGGGCGGCGGGGGCGGCCCCCCCCGTTCTCCGCGTGGAGACGGGGAGAGCGGGCGCCGTCCCCGTCCGTCCCGCCTTGCCCGCCCGCCCGCCGCCGGGCGTCTGTCCGCGGAAGGGACGGGAGAGCGCGTGGTGTCGTCCGGGAGGCTGTGTGTGCGCGCGCGCGGGCGTGGGCGCCGCCTCGGGGCCACGGCGGAGCCGGAGGCCGGCGAGGCGAGCGAGGAGCTGGGGAGCGCGGGGCCGGTGGGCCGCGGGCGCGCGGGCAGCGGGCGGTGCCGCTGCCGGTGGCGGCCGGGCTCCGACGCTGGGGGTCCGCGGGGAGCCGCCCCCTCCCCCAGCGTCCCTGAGGCAGGCGGCGCGGCCGGCGCGCTGCTCCCCGCCGGGCCGGGCCGAGCCTGGGCGCCTGGGCCGGACTCGAAGCGAGCAAAGGGTTGTCCCAGGTCGGGAGCGAGGGCTCCCCGCCCTTCTCGTTCGGGTTTTCCTTTTCCCTTTTTCCCCCCCCCCACTCTGTGCTCGTACGGTCAGCGGGGCGAGCCCCTCTCTCTGGCTCTCGGCCGTCCCTCGC
>NW_027118810.1:440000-442500 GCF_036417845.1 Apteryx mantelli
CGCCGGGCCGCCGCCGGGCCACCGCGCCTCGTTGCCGACGCCGACGGGCCCCTGCCCGCCGCGTCCCGGTTGCCGCGCGTGTACCCGAGTTCGCCTGTCCTGCACTCTGCGCCACAGGGCCGAGCACGGGGCTCGGCCCGCCGGCGGCTGTACGGCCCTCCCGGGGCTCGCTCGCCGAAGGCCCGCCGCCGATTCCCCGAGGCCGGTGGGGGACCGCCCCCGTCTGCCCCTCTCGCCTCCGCTGGCGCCCGCCGCCGGTGCCCACCGCCGGGAGCCGGCCCCCCCCTGTCACCCGACGGCGATCCGCCGCCGCCGGGGCAGGGGAGGGTCGGGCCCGGGGGAGGGTCCGGCGGGGAGCGGGCGGCAGTGCGCGGGAGGGTCGGCGGGGCTTGCTCCCCCGGCGCCCGCGGGAGGAAGCGGCGGGCGGAGACGCGAGCGAGATGGCACCCCGGGTCGGGACGGGTGCCGACGGGTCGCCACCCCTAAGCGGTGGGGGGCGGACCCGCGGCGGGCTGCGGCGGAGCAGCCCGTCTTGCAGAGACGGCGAGGACAGGCGTTCCGGGATGGCGCGCGGGGCGGGCGCCGGGCGGCGGCGGACCCCGAGCGGGGGCCGTCGCGCCAGGCCACGCGAGGCGACGGGTCGTGCCCGAGCGGGCGGCCCAAACCACGGCTCTCCTCCCGGGCGCAGCTGCCGCCGGGCGCCGGGTTACTGAGGGAAACCCCGGGCCCCGGGAGGAGGACGAGGTCGTGGCGGCGGGTGTCGGGCGCACCCCGCGGGCGGACGCTCCGCCGAGGGGCGCCGGAGCCGGCTGGCGGGTGCCGGGTTTCCCCTCCGCGTCCCGCCTCGCTGCTGCCGCCGAGGCTGCCGCCGTCGCCGCGAGGCGGCGGCGGCCCGGCGGCGGGCGGCGGCGGGGGAGGCACCCCCGCGGGGATTTCAGGTCGTTTCCCTCACCCCAGGGCCAGGTACCTAGCGTCCGCGCTCCTCCTGCCCCCCCTCGGTGACCCACCCGTGTGGTCCCGTGTGCCAGCTCGCTCCTCCCGGGCGCCGCGCCGTGAGCGCCGCACCGGCCGTGCCCTCCCGCCCTTTCCGCTTTCCCTTTCTCTCCCCCCCCCCCCACCGCTCCAGCCGCCCCGCGCCGTGCCGCGGGGACCGTGCTGCGAGCGGGCCGGGCGGGGGGGGGGGGCGGGGTGGCGGGAGGAGCGGAGGGCCTCCGGCCACCGCGGCCGCCGGTAGCCGCCCCGGGTAGGGATGGCCATGGGCCCCGGGCTCCGGGCCCGAGGGTTCTCGGCGGGAGAGCCGGGCGGGGGTTTAAAGACTCGGGCGGCCCGATGCGACCCGGGGGGCAGCCGGGTGTGCTGCCGGAGGGCCGGGGGGCCGGCGCGCGCGGGCGCCGTGCCCCCCCATGCCAGCCGGCGCGCCCCGCGCTCGCCCTGCGGGCAGCCGGGACGGAGAGGGGTACCCTGCCCCCTCTCTCCGCGGTCTGGTCTCGGCGGAGGGACGCCGCGCGGTCGGCTGGCGCCGGCCTGCCTCGAACGCGTGACCCCGGCGCGAGCGCGTGCTCTCGCCGGGACGGTGAGCCCCCACCCACCGCGGGTGGTGCGGACGCCGCGCCTCGGCGCGATCCGCTCTCCTCCCTGGCCGGGGCTCTCGGTCTGCCGCCGTGGCCGCTGGCGGCGGCGCCCTACCCGCCGGCACTCCGCCATCCGGCGCGCCTGCCTCGCTCTGCCCAACCCGGCTTCGCCGGGCGGCGGGCGGGCGGCAGGCGGGCGGCGGGGGCGGCCCCCCCCGTTCTCCGCGTGGAGACGGGGAGAGCGGGCGCCGTCCCCGTCCGTCCCGCCTTGCCCGCCCGCCCGCCGCCGGGCGTCTGTCCGCGGAAGGGACGGGAGAGCGCGTGGTGTCGTCCGGGAGGCTGTGTGTGCGCGCGCGCGGGCGTGGGCGCCGCCTCGGGGCCACGGCGGAGCCGGAGGCCGGCGAGGCGAGCGAGGAGCTGGGGAGCGCGGGGCCGGTGGGCCGCGGGCGCGCGGGCAGCGGGCGGTGCCGCTGCCGGTGGCGGCCGGGCTCCGACGCTGGGGGTCCGCGGGGAGCCGCCCCCTCCCCCAGCGTCCCTGAGGCAGGCGGCGCGGCCGGCGCGCTGCTCCCCGCCGGGCCGGGCCGAGCCTGGGCGCCTGGGCCGGACTCGAAGCGAGCAAAGGGTTGTCCCAGGTCGGGAGCGAGGGCTCCCCGCCCTTCTCGTTCGGGTTTTCCTTTTCCCTTTTTCCCCCCCCCCACTCTGTGCTCGTACGGTCAGCGGGGCGAGCCCCTCTCTCTGGCTCTCGGCCGTCCCTCGCTCAGCAGCCGGCGTCGGCGTGAGGAGGGAGGCGGAGCGGAGGGGGGGCCCTCAGGGGCTGCCGAAGGCTGCCCGGTCCCCCCGCGCGCGCGGCGGGGACCGAAACCGAGACAACTCTTAGCGGTGGATCACTCGGCTCGTGCGTCGATGAAGAACGCAGCTAGCTGCGAGAA
>NW_027118810.1:455000-457500 GCF_036417845.1 Apteryx mantelli
TGTCCTGCACTCTGCGCCACAGGGCCGAGCACGGGGCTCGGCCCGCCGGCGGCTGTACGGCCCTCCCGGGGCTCGCTCGCCGAAGGCCCGCCGCCGATTCCCCGAGGCCGGTGGGGGACCGCCCCCGTCTGCCCCTCTCGCCTCCGCTGGCGCCCGCCGCCGGTGCCCACCGCCGGGAGCCGGCCCCCCCCTGTCACCCGACGGCGATCCGCCGCCGCCGGGGCAGGGGAGGGTCGGGCCCGGGGGAGGGTCCGGCGGGGAGCGGGCGGCAGTGCGCGGGAGGGTCGGCGGGGCTTGCTCCCCCGGCGCCCGCGGGAGGAAGCGGCGGGCGGAGACGCGAGCGAGATGGCACCCCGGGTCGGGACGGGTGCCGACGGGTCGCCACCCCTAAGCGGTGGGGGGCGGACCCGCGGCGGGCTGCGGCGGAGCAGCCCGTCTTGCAGAGACGGCGAGGACAGGCGTTCCGGGATGGCGCGCGGGGCGGGCGCCGGGCGGCGGCGGACCCCGAGCGGGGGCCGTCGCGCCAGGCCACGCGAGGCGACGGGTCGTGCCCGAGCGGGCGGCCCAAACCACGGCTCTCCTCCCGGGCGCAGCTGCCGCCGGGCGCCGGGTTACTGAGGGAAACCCCGGGCCCCGGGAGGAGGACGAGGTCGTGGCGGCGGGTGTCGGGCGCACCCCGCGGGCGGACGCTCCGCCGAGGGGCGCCGGAGCCGGCTGGCGGGTGCCGGGTTTCCCCTCCGCGTCCCGCCTCGCTGCTGCCGCCGAGGCTGCCGCCGTCGCCGCGAGGCGGCGGCGGCCCGGCGGCGGGCGGCGGCGGGGGAGGCACCCCCGCGGGGATTTCAGGTCGTTTCCCTCACCCCAGGGCCAGGTACCTAGCGTCCGCGCTCCTCCTGCCCCCCCTCGGTGACCCACCCGTGTGGTCCCGTGTGCCAGCTCGCTCCTCCCGGGCGCCGCGCCGTGAGCGCCGCACCGGCCGTGCCCTCCCGCCCTTTCCGCTTTCCCTTTCTCTCCCCCCCCCCCCACCGCTCCAGCCGCCCCGCGCCGTGCCGCGGGGACCGTGCTGCGAGCGGGCCGGGCGGGGGGGGGGGGCGGGGTGGCGGGAGGAGCGGAGGGCCTCCGGCCACCGCGGCCGCCGGTAGCCGCCCCGGGTAGGGATGGCCATGGGCCCCGGGCTCCGGGCCCGAGGGTTCTCGGCGGGAGAGCCGGGCGGGGGTTTAAAGACTCGGGCGGCCCGATGCGACCCGGGGGGCAGCCGGGTGTGCTGCCGGAGGGCCGGGGGGCCGGCGCGCGCGGGCGCCGTGCCCCCCCATGCCAGCCGGCGCGCCCCGCGCTCGCCCTGCGGGCAGCCGGGACGGAGAGGGGTACCCTGCCCCCTCTCTCCGCGGTCTGGTCTCGGCGGAGGGACGCCGCGCGGTCGGCTGGCGCCGGCCTGCCTCGAACGCGTGACCCCGGCGCGAGCGCGTGCTCTCGCCGGGACGGTGAGCCCCCACCCACCGCGGGTGGTGCGGACGCCGCGCCTCGGCGCGATCCGCTCTCCTCCCTGGCCGGGGCTCTCGGTCTGCCGCCGTGGCCGCTGGCGGCGGCGCCCTACCCGCCGGCACTCCGCCATCCGGCGCGCCTGCCTCGCTCTGCCCAACCCGGCTTCGCCGGGCGGCGGGCGGGCGGCAGGCGGGCGGCGGGGGCGGCCCCCCCCGTTCTCCGCGTGGAGACGGGGAGAGCGGGCGCCGTCCCCGTCCGTCCCGCCTTGCCCGCCCGCCCGCCGCCGGGCGTCTGTCCGCGGAAGGGACGGGAGAGCGCGTGGTGTCGTCCGGGAGGCTGTGTGTGCGCGCGCGCGGGCGTGGGCGCCGCCTCGGGGCCACGGCGGAGCCGGAGGCCGGCGAGGCGAGCGAGGAGCTGGGGAGCGCGGGGCCGGTGGGCCGCGGGCGCGCGGGCAGCGGGCGGTGCCGCTGCCGGTGGCGGCCGGGCTCCGACGCTGGGGGTCCGCGGGGAGCCGCCCCCTCCCCCAGCGTCCCTGAGGCAGGCGGCGCGGCCGGCGCGCTGCTCCCCGCCGGGCCGGGCCGAGCCTGGGCGCCTGGGCCGGACTCGAAGCGAGCAAAGGGTTGTCCCAGGTCGGGAGCGAGGGCTCCCCGCCCTTCTCGTTCGGGTTTTCCTTTTCCCTTTTTCCCCCCCCCCACTCTGTGCTCGTACGGTCAGCGGGGCGAGCCCCTCTCTCTGGCTCTCGGCCGTCCCTCGCTCAGCAGCCGGCGTCGGCGTGAGGAGGGAGGCGGAGCGGAGGGGGGGCCCTCAGGGGCTGCCGAAGGCTGCCCGGTCCCCCCGCGCGCGCGGCGGGGACCGAAACCGAGACAACTCTTAGCGGTGGATCACTCGGCTCGTGCGTCGATGAAGAACGCAGCTAGCTGCGAGAATTAATGTGAATTGCAGGACACATTGATCATCGACACTTCGAACGCACTTGCGGCCCCGGGTTCCTCCCGGGGCTACGCCTGTCTGAGCGTCGCTT
>NW_027118810.1:470000-472500 GCF_036417845.1 Apteryx mantelli
TCGGCCCAGCGTGGCATTCCGAGAGCGGCGCCGGCCCGCCGCCGGGCCGCCGCCGGGCCACCGCGCCTCGTTGCCGACGCCGACGGGCCCCTGCCCGCCGCGTCCCGGTTGCCGCGCGTGTACCCGAGTTCGCCTGTCCTGCACTCTGCGCCACAGGGCCGAGCACGGGGCTCGGCCCGCCGGCGGCTGTACGGCCCTCCCGGGGCTCGCTCGCCGAAGGCCCGCCGCCGATTCCCCGAGGCCGGTGGGGGACCGCCCCCGTCTGCCCCTCTCGCCTCCGCTGGCGCCCGCCGCCGGTGCCCACCGCCGGGAGCCGGCCCCCCCCGTCACCCGACGGCGATCCGCCGCCGCCGGGGCAGGGGAGGGTCGGGCCCGGGGGAGGGTCCGGCGGGGAGCGGGCGGCAGTGCGCGGGAGGGTCGGCGGGGCTTGCTCCCCCGGCGCCCGCGGGAGGAAGCGGCGGGCGGAGACGCGAGCGAGATGGCACCCCGGGTCGGGACGGGTGCCGACGGGTCGCCACCCCTAAGCGGTGGGGGGCGGACCCGCGGCGGGCTGCGGCGGAGCAGCCCGTCTTGCAGAGACGGCGAGGACAGGCGTTCCGGGATGGCGCGCGGGGCGGGCGCCGGGCGGCGGCGGACCCCGAGCGGGGGCCGTCGCGCCAGGCCACGCGAGGCGACGGGTCGTGCCCGAGCGGGCGGCCCAAACCACGGCTCTCCTCCCGGGCGCAGCTGCCGCCGGGCGCCGGGTTACTGAGGGAAACCCCGGGCCCCGGGAGGAGGACGAGGTCGTGGCGGCGGGTGTCGGGCGCACCCCGCGGGCGGACGCTCCGCCGAGGGGCGCCGGAGCCGGCTGGCGGGTGCCGGGTTTCCCCTCCGCGTCCCGCCTCGCTGCTGCCGCCGAGGCTGCCGCCGTCGCCGCGAGGCGGCGGCGGCCCGGCGGCGGGCGGCGGCGGGGGAGGCACCCCCGCGGGGATTTCAGGTCGTTTCCCTCACCCCAGGGCCAGGTACCTAGCGTCCGCGCTCCTCCTGCCCCCCCTCGGTGACCCACCCGTGTGGTCCCGTGTGCCAGCTCGCTCCTCCCGGGCGCCGCGCCGTGAGCGCCGCACCGGCCGTGCCCTCCCGCCCTTTCCGCTTTCCCTTTCTCTCCCCCCCCCCCCACCGCTCCAGCCGCCCCGCGCCGTGCCGCGGGGACCGTGCTGCGAGCGGGCCGGGCGGGGGGGGGGGGCGGGGTGGCGGGAGGAGCGGAGGGCCTCCGGCCACCGCGGCCGCCGGTAGCCGCCCCGGGTAGGGATGGCCATGGGCCCCGGGCTCCGGGCCCGAGGGTTCTCGGCGGGAGAGCCGGGCGGGGGTTTAAAGACTCGGGCGGCCCGATGCGACCCGGGGGGCAGCCGGGTGTGCTGCCGGAGGGCCGGGGGGCCGGCGCGCGCGGGCGCCGTGCCCCCCCATGCCAGCCGGCGCGCCCCGCGCTCGCCCTGCGGGCAGCCGGGACGGAGAGGGGTACCCTGCCCCCTCTCTCCGCGGTCTGGTCTCGGCGGAGGGACGCCGCGCGGTCGGCTGGCGCCGGCCTGCCTCGAACGCGTGACCCCGGCGCGAGCGCGTGCTCTCGCCGGGACGGTGAGCCCCCACCCACCGCGGGTGGTGCGGACGCCGCGCCTCGGCGCGATCCGCTCTCCTCCCTGGCCGGGGCTCTCGGTCTGCCGCCGTGGCCGCTGGCGGCGGCGCCCTACCCGCCGGCACTCCGCCATCCGGCGCGCCTGCCTCGCTCTGCCCAACCCGGCTTCGCCGGGCGGCGGGCGGGCGGCAGGCGGGCGGCGGGGGCGGCCCCCCCCGTTCTCCGCGTGGAGACGGGGAGAGCGGGCGCCGTCCCCGTCCGTCCCGCCTTGCCCGCCCGCCCGCCGCCGGGCGTCTGTCCGCGGAAGGGACGGGAGAGCGCGTGGTGTCGTCCGGGAGGCTGTGTGTGCGCGCGCGCGGGCGTGGGCGCCGCCTCGGGGCCACGGCGGAGCCGGAGGCCGGCGAGGCGAGCGAGGAGCTGGGGAGCGCGGGGCCGGTGGGCCGCGGGCGCGCGGGCAGCGGGCGGTGCCGCTGCCGGTGGCGGCCGGGCTCCGACGCTGGGGGTCCGCGGGGAGCCGCCCCCTCCCCCAGCGTCCCTGAGGCAGGCGGCGCGGCCGGCGCGCTGCTCCCCGCCGGGCCGGGCCGAGCCTGGGCGCCTGGGCCGGACTCGAAGCGAGCAAAGGGTTGTCCCAGGTCGGGAGCGAGGGCTCCCCGCCCTTCTCGTTCGGGTTTTCCTTTTCCCTTTTTCCCCCCCCACTCTGTGCTCGTACGGTCAGCGGGGCGAGCCCCTCTCTCTGGCTCTCGGCCGTCCCTCGCTCAGCAGCCGGCGTCGGCGTGAGGAGGGAGGCGGAGCGGAGGGGGGGCCCTCAGGGGCTGCCGAAGGCTGCCCGGTCCCCCCGCGCGCGCGGCGGGGACCGAAACCGAGACAACTCTTAGCGGTGGATCACTCGGC
>NW_027118810.1:480000-482500 GCF_036417845.1 Apteryx mantelli
GCTCCGGGAGGCCGCGCCGAGGTCGCCGCCCCGCCCGCGGGCCCGCCTTCCGGGCCGCGGCCGCCCGGTCGACCCGGCTCCGGGAGGCCGCGCCGAGGTCGCCGCCCGGCCCGCGGGCCCGCCTTCCGGGCCGCGGCCGCCCGGTCTACCCGGCTCCGGGAGGCCGCGCCGAGGTCGCCGCCCGGCCCGCGGGCCCGCCTTCCGGGCCGCGGCCGCCCGGTCGACCCGGCTCCGGGAGGCCGCGCCGAGGTCGCCGCCCGGCCCGCGGGCCCGCCTTCCGGGCCGCGGCCGCCCGGTCGACCCGGCTCCGGGAGGCCGCGCCGAGGTCGCCGCCCGGCCCGCGGGCCCGCCTTCCGGGCCGCGGCCGCCCGGTCGACCCGGCTCCGGGAGGCCGCGCCGAGGTCGCCGCCCGGCCCGCGGGCCCGCCTTCCGGGCCGCGGCCGCCCGGTCTACCCGGCTCCGGGAGGCCGCGCCGAGGTCGCCGCCCGGCCCGCGGGCCCGCCTTCCGGGCCGCGGCCGCCCGGTCGACCCGGCTCCGGGAGGCCGCGCCGAGGTCGCCGCCCGGCCCGCGGGCCCGCCTTCCGGGCCGCGGCCGCCCGGTCTACCCGGCTCCGGGAGGCCGCGCCGAGGTCGCCGCCCGGCCCGCGGGCCCGCCTTCCGGGCCGCGGCCGCCCGGTCTACCCGGCTCCGGGAGGCCGCGCCGAGGTCGCCGCCCCGCCCGCGGGCCCGCCTTCCGGGCCGCGGCCGCCCGGTCTACCCGGCTCCGGGAGGCCGCGCCGAGGTCGCCGCCCGGCCCGCGGGCCCGCCTTCCGGGCCGCGGCCGCCCGGTCTACCCGGCTCCGGGAGGCCGCGCCGAGGTCGCCGCCCGGCCCGCGGGCCCGCCTTCCGGGCCGCGGCCGCCCGGTCGACCCGGCTCCGGGAGGCCGCGCCGAGGTCGCCGCCCGGCCCGCGGGCCCGCCTTCCGGGCCGCGGCCGCCCGGTCTACCCGGCTCCGGGAGGCCGCGCCGAGGTCGCCGCCCGGCCCGCGGGCCCGCCTTCCGGGCCGCGGCCGCCCGGTCTACCCGGCTCCGGGAGGCCGCGCCGAGGTCGCCGCCCGGCCCGCGGGCCCGCCTTCCGGGCCGCGGCCGCCCGGTCTACCCGGCTCCGGGAGGCCGCGCCGAGGTCGCCGCCCCGCCCGCGGCCGGCCGGTCTACTCGTCTCCGGCGTGCCCTTGTCGCCTTTTCCGGGTGGTAAGCGGTAGACCTGTTCTCCCTGGCCTTCCTGTGGAGCGGCGAGAGGGGTCGCTCTGTTGCGCTGCCTCCAGTTACGTCATCGTAAAGGCCGGCCATTTCCGCGCCCCGCCCCGGTAGGAGGGGCGGCTGTTCTTCGGCTCTCCGGCGCCGCCTGACTTACCGGTACGACTGTAGGGCAGAGGGTGAGCAAGCGCTGAGTTCCGGAGCTCTACTCCCGGGCGCCCCCAGCGCTAAGTGGCCGGCCTGCGAGCGACCTAGGGCGGCTTGCGAGGGCAGGTAAGGCCCGGTCCCGACTCCGGTTCTCTGACAAAATGTTTTTTTCGGCGCGTTCGATACGGCGCTTTCCCGGCACGTTCTCGGCAGCCAGGCGAGCGTGTCCCCGGTGCCGGGAAGCGCGGAGCCGCGGAGCCGGCGGCGGGCTCCAGCGACGGTTGCCGAGTTGCGAGAGGGCTGAGGCGGTCCGCGCGGAGCGTGTCCCCGGTGCCGGGAAGCGCGGAGCCGCGGAGCCGGCGGCGGGCTCCAGCGACGGTTGCCGAGTTGCGAGAGGGCTGAGGCGGTCCGCGCGGAGCGTGTCCCCGGTGCCGGGAAGCGCGGAGCCGCGGAGCCGGCGGCGGGCTCCAGCGACGGTTGCCGAGTTGCGAGAGGGCTGAGGCGGTCCGCGCGGAGCGTGTCCCCGGTGCCGGGAAGCGCGGAGCCGCGGAGCCGGCGGCGGGCTCCAGCGACGGTTGCCGAGTTGCGAGAGGGCTGAGGCGGTCCGCGCGGAGCGTGTCCCCGGTGCCGGGAAGCGCGGAGCCGCGGAGCCGGCGGCGGGCTCCAGCGACGGTTGCCGAGTTGCGAGAGGGCTGAGGCGGTCCGCGCCGCCGAGAGGGAAGGCTCGTGGCCTGTGAGCCCTTCGAGTGCAGCGCGAGAGAGAGGAAAAGGGGGGTGCCCCGTGCGGCTCGAGAGCCTCGTTCCAGGGGCCTGCCGCCGGCAGTGCGGCGATGCCAGCGCCGCAGCTGCTGACCCACACCTGCACGCAGCGCCCGCTGAGGCGTTCCGGGACACGTCGGAGAGGCCCCTGGGCGGGCCGGCGCTTCCCTGCTTCTCTGTCCCAGGGAGTGCGGGAGGAGTTGCCGGTGCTTCAGGCTCGAGTGGGCACCTCTTGCCGGACGGTGGTCCGCACCCACACGCAGTGTCCGCCGCGGGTTGCCTCCTCGGTGGCCGCGCTGGGCAGGGGAAGTTGGCTCAGGACTCGACCGATCGATGAGGCCGTTCGGGTCGCGTCGGTG
>NW_027118810.1:495000-497500 GCF_036417845.1 Apteryx mantelli
AGAAAGAAAGAAACAGAAAGAAAGAGACCGTGCCCACAACGGCGCAGATTCGCGCACGAGCACCCTCCCCTTAGCGCGGGGCCGCGGGACTCCTACCTTGCGAAGGAGCGAGCGCAGCAGGACTCCCAGCGAGGTCCGGTCGCCGCGCGGGGGGGGGGGGGGGGGCCGAGCTGGCCCGGTAGCGGCCGGCCCATCTTGGCAGCCGCCGGCCAGCGCTCCCAGGCCGGGGAGGGCGCCTTCGCGGCAAAGGGGAGTCTGCCGGCTGCGGGGGTGTCGGAGGGGCGAGTAGGTCTACCCGGCTCCGGGAGGCCGCGCCGAGGCCGCCGCCCGGCCCGCGGGCCCGCCTTCCGGGCCGCGGCCGCCCGGTCGACCCGGCTCCGGGAGGCCGCGCCGAGGTCGCCGCCCGGCCCGCGGGCCCGCCTTCCGGGCCGCGGCCGCCCGGTCGACCCGGCTCCGGGAGGCCGCGCCGAGGTCGCCGCCCGGCCCGCGGGCCCGCCTTCCGGGCCGCGGCCGCCCGGTCGACCCGGCTCCGGGAGGCCGCGCCGAGGTCGCCGCCCCGCCCGCGGGCCCGCCTTCCGGGCCGCGGCCGCCCGGTCGACCCGGCTCCGGGAGGCCGCGCCGAGGTCGCCGCCCGGCCCGCGGGCCCGCCTTCCGGGCCGCGGCCGCCCGGTCGACCCGGCTCCGGGAGGCCGCGCCGAGGTCGCCGCCCGGCCCGCGGGCCCGCCTTCCGGGCCGCGGCCGCCCGGTCGACCCGGCTCCGGGAGGCCGCGCCGAGGTCGCCGCCCCGCCCGCGGGCCCGCCTTCCGGGCCGCGGCCGCCCGGTCGACCCGGCTCCGGGAGGCCGCGCCGAGGTCGCCGCCCGGCCCGCGGGCCCGCCTTCCGGGCCGCGGCCGCCCGGTCTACCCGGCTCCGGGAGGCCGCGCCGAGGTCGCCGCCCGGCCCGCGGGCCCGCCTTCCGGGCCGCGGCCGCCCGGTCGACCCGGCTCCGGGAGGCCGCGCCGAGGTCGCCGCCCGGCCCGCGGGCCCGCCTTCCGGGCCGCGGCCGCCCGGTCGACCCGGCTCCGGGAGGCCGCGCCGAGGTCGCCGCCCGGCCCGCGGGCCCGCCTTCCGGGCCGCGGCCGCCCGGTCGACCCGGCTCCGGGAGGCCGCGCCGAGGTCGCCGCTCGGCCCGCGGGCCCGCCTTCCGGGCCGCGGCCGCCCGGTCTACCCGGCTCCGGGAGGCCGCGCCGAGGTCGCCGCCCGGCCCGCGGGCCCGCCTTCCGGGCCGCGGCCGCCCGGTCGACCCGGCTCCGGGAGGCCGCGCCGAGGTCGCCGCCCGGCCCGCGGGCCCGCCTTCCGGGCCGCGGCCGCCCGGTCTACCCGGCTCCGGGAGGCCGCGCCGAGGTCGCCGCCCGGCCCGCGGGCCCGCCTTCCGGGCCGCGGCCGCCCGGTCTACCCGGCTCCGGGAGGCCGCGCCGAGGTCGCCGCCCCGCCCGCGGGCCCGCCTTCCGGGCCGCGGCCGCCCGGTCTACCCGGCTCCGGGAGGCCGCGCCGAGGTCGCCGCCCGGCCCGCGGGCCCGCCTTCCGGGCCGCGGCCGCCCGGTCTACCCGGCTCCGGGAGGCCGCGCCGAGGTCGCCGCCCGGCCCGCGGGCCCGCCTTCCGGGCCGCGGCCGCCCGGTCGACCCGGCTCCGGGAGGCCGCGCCGAGGTCGCCGCCCGGCCCGCGGGCCCGCCTTCCGGGCCGCGGCCGCCCGGTCTACCCGGCTCCGGGAGGCCGCGCCGAGGTCGCCGCCCGGCCCGCGGGCCCGCCTTCCGGGCCGCGGCCGCCCGGTCTACCCGGCTCCGGGAGGCCGCGCCGAGGTCGCCGCCTGGCCCGCGGGCCCGCCTTCCGGGCCGCGGCCGCCCGGTCTACCCGGCTCCGGGAGGCCGCGCCGAGGTCGCCGCCCCGCCCGCGGCCGGCCGGTCTACTCGTCTCCGGCGTGCCCTTGTCGCCTTTTCCGGGTGGTAAGCGGTAGACCTGTTCTCCCTGGCCTTCCTGTGGAGCGGCGAGAGGGGTCGCTCTGTTGCGCTGCCTCCAGTTACGTCATCGTAAAGGCCGGCCATTTCCGCGCCCCGCCCCGGTAGGAGGGGCGGCTGTTCTTCGGCTCTCCGGCGCCGCCTGACTTACCGGTACGACTGTAGGGCAGAGGGTGAGCAAGCGCTGAGTTCCGGAGCTCTACTCCCGGGCGCCCCCAGCGCTAAGTGGCCGGCCTGCGAGCGACCTAGGGCGGCTTGCGAGGGCAGGTAAGGCCCGGTCCCGACTCCGGTTCTCTGACAAAATGTTTTTTTCGGCGCGTTCGATACGGCGCTTTCCCGGCACGTTCTCGGCAGCCAGGCGAGCGTGTCCCCGGTGCCGGGAAGCGCGGAGCCGCGGAGCCGGCGGCGGGCTCCAGCGACGGTTGCCGAGTTGCGAGAGGGCTGAGGCGGTCCGCGCGGAGCGTGTCCCCGGTGCCGGGAAGCGCGGAGCCGCGGAGCCGGCGGC
>NW_027118810.1:502500-505000 GCF_036417845.1 Apteryx mantelli
CGCGAGGCGGCGGCGGCCCGGCGGCGGGCGGCGGCGGGGGAGGCACCCCCGCGGGGATTTCAGGTCGTTTCCCTCACCCCAGGGCCAGGTACCTAGCGTCCGCGCTCCTCCTGCCCCCCCTCGGTGACCCACCCGTGTGGTCCCGTGTGCCAGCTCGCTCCTCCCGGGCGCCGCGCCGTGAGCGCCGCACCGGCCGTGCCCTCCCGCCCTTTCCGCTTTCCCTTTCTCTCCCCCCCCCCACCGCTCCAGCCGCCCCGCGCCGTGCCGCGGGGACCGTGCTGCGAGCGGGCCGGGCGAGGGGGGGGGCGGGGTGGCGGGAGGAGCGGAGGGCCTCCGGCCACCGCGGCCGCCGGTAGCCGCCCCGGGTAGGGATGGCCATGGGCCCCGGGCTCCGGGCCCGAGGGTTCTCGGCGGGAGAGCCGGGCGGGGGTTTAAAGACTCGGGCGGCCCGATGCGACCCGGGGGGCAGCCGGGTGTGCTGCCGGAGGGCCGGGGGGCCGGCGCGCGCGGGCGCCGTGCCCCCCCATGCCAGCCGGCGCGCCCCGCGCTCGCCCTGCGGGCAGCCGGGACGGAGAGGGGTACCCTGCCCCCTCTCTCCGCGGTCTGGTCTCGGCGGAGGGACGCCGCGCGGTCGGCTGGCGCCGGCCTGCCTCGAACGCGTGACCCCGGCGCGAGCGCGTGCTCTCGCCGGGACGGTGAGCCCCCACCCACCGCGGGTGGTGCGGACGCCGCGCCTCGGCGCGATCCGCTCTCCTCCCTGGCCGGGGCTCTCGGTCTGCCGCCGTGGCCGCTGGCGGCGGCGCCCTACCCGCCGGCACTCCGCCATCCGGCGCGCCTGCCTCGCTCTGCCCAACCCGGCTTCGCCGGGCGGCGGGCGGGCGGCAGGCGGGCGGCGGGGGCGGCCCCCCCCGTTCTCCGCGTGGAGACGGGGAGAGCGGGCGCCGTCCCCGTCCGTCCCGCCTTGCCCGCCCGCCCGCCGCCGGGCGTCTGTCCGCGGAAGGGACGGGAGAGCGCGTGGTGTCGTCCGGGAGGCTGTGTGTGCGCGCGCGCGGGCGTGGGCGCCGCCTCGGGGCCACGGCGGAGCCGGAGGCCGGCGAGGCGAGCGAGGAGCTGGGGAGCGCGGGGCCGGTGGGCCGCGGGCGCGCGGGCAGCGGCCGGTGCCGCTGCCGGTGGCGGCCGGGCTCCGACGCTGGGGGTCCGCGGGGAGCCGCCCCCTCCCCCAGCGTCCCCGAGGCAGGCGGCGCGGCCGGCGCGCTGCTCCCCGCCGGGCCGGGCCGAGCCTGGGCGCCTGGGCCGGACTCGAAGCGAGCAAAGGGTTGTCCCAGGTCGGGAGCGAGGGCTCCCCGCCCTTCTCGTTCGGGTTTTCCTTTTCCCTTTTTCCCCCCCCACTCTGTGCTCGTACGGTCAGCGGGGCGAGCCCCTCTCTCTGGCTCTCGGCCGTCCCTCGCTCAGCAGCCGGCGTCGGCGTGAGGAGGGAGGCGGAGCGGAGGGGGGGCCCTCAGGGGCTGCCGAAGGCTGCCCGGTCCCCCCGCGCGCGCGGCGGGGACCGAAACCGAGACAACTCTTAGCGGTGGATCACTCGGCTCGTGCGTCGATGAAGAACGCAGCTAGCTGCGAGAATTAATGTGAATTGCAGGACACATTGATCATCGACACTTCGAACGCACTTGCGGCCCCGGGTTCCTCCCGGGGCTACGCCTGTCTGAGCGTCGCTTGGCGGTCAATCGTCACCCCCGCTGTCGCGTTGGCGCAGCGGTGCCGCCCCTCGGGGGGGGCGCGTGGGGGGGCGGGGGAGGCGCGGCGGCGCCGGCGGCGGCGGTGCGCGGCGGCCTCGGCGGCGGAGAGTCGGCGGCGGAGCCGGGACCCCGGTGCGTGCACCGGCGGCCCCGGTCTTCCTGCCCGCCGGGCTCCGGCGCCGGGCCGCCCGCAGCGGCCGCGGCCGGCGTGCCTTGCCGCGCCTGTGCCCGCCCTCCTCGCCCTCCGAGCGCGGTGGCCACCGCTGCGCGGCGCGCGCCGTGCGGGGTGGCGCGGCTGGGGCGCCTCGCAGGCCCGTGCCCCGGGGAGAGGGTGCCTCCTCTTCCCCGCGCGGCCGGGCCTTCGTCCCCCTAAGTGCAGACTCGGGGAAACCCCCCGCTCCCGGAGCGCCCGCTTCGCGGAGTTCGTCCCGCTGGGGCCCCCCCCCCAGGTCGGGTGGGTTGCGGTGGCCCGGCGCGCCTCGTCGCCGCCGCCCGCCACCACCGCCAGTCTGGCCGCCGTCTGGGCTTCTCCTCCGCCACTCTCCCGGTGGTGCGCTGGTCCCCCGTTCCCCTCCGGGGTGGGGACGGCCGGCTGCCTTGCGCTTCCCTGCGCCCCGACCGCCGCCGGTGCGGCGCGCCGCCGGGCCGCCCCCCCTGCCCTCCCCGCGGCGCGCCCGCGTCCGTCGCGTGTGCCGAGCCACTTCCACCCGCCGGCTGGCGTCAGCCGCGGCGTTGCGTTGAGGCCGGCAGCGACGGCGCGCGGG
>NW_027118810.1:517500-520000 GCF_036417845.1 Apteryx mantelli
GGGCTGCGGCGGAGCAGCCCGTCTTGCAGAGACGGCGAGGACAGGCGTTCCGGGATGGCGCGCGGGGCGGGCGCCGGGCGGCGGCGGACCCCGAGCGGGGGCCGTCGCGCCAGGCCACGCGAGGCGACGGGTCGTGCCCGAGCGGGCGGCCCAAACCACGGCTCTCCTCCCGGGCGCAGCTGCCGCCGGGCGCCGGGTTACTGAGGGAAACCCCGGGCCCCGGGAGGAGGACGAGGTCGTGGCGGCGGGTGTCGGGCGCACCCCGCGGGCGGACGCTCCGCCGAGGGGCGCCGGAGCCGGCTGGCGGGTGCCGGGTTTCCCCTCCGCGTCCCGTCTCGCTGCTGCCGCCGAGGCTGCCGCCGTCGCCGCGAGGCGGCGGCGGCCCGGCGGCGGGCGGCGGCGGGGGAGGCACCCCCGCGGGGATTTCAGGTCGTTTCCCTCACCCCAGGGCCAGGTACCTAGCGTCCGCGCTCCTCCTGCCCCCCCTCGGTGACCCACCCGTGTGGTCCCGTGTGCCAGCTCGCTCCTCCCGGGCGCCGCGCCGTGAGCGCCGCACCGGCCGTGCCCTCCCGCCCTTTCCGCTTTCCCTTTCTCTCCCCCCCCCCACCGCTCCAGCCGCCCCGCGCCGTGCCGCGGGGACCGTGCTGCGAGCGGGCCGGGCGAGGGGGGGGGCGGGGTGGCGGGAGGAGCGGAGGGCCTCCGGCCACCGCGGCCGCCGGTAGCCGCCCCGGGTAGGGATGGCCATGGGCCCCGGGCTCCGGGCCCGAGGGTTCTCGGCGGGAGAGCCGGGCGGGGGTTTAAAGACTCGGGCGGCCCGATGCGACCCGGGGGGCAGCCGGGTGTGCTGCCGGAGGGCCGGGGGGCCGGCGCGCGCGGGCGCCGTGCCCCCCCATGCCAGCCGGCGCGCCCCGCGCTCGCCCTGCGGGCAGCCGGGACGGAGAGGGGTACCCTGCCCCCTCTCTCCGCGGTCTGGTCTCGGCGGAGGGACGCCGCGCGGTCGGCTGGCGCCGGCCTGCCTCGAACGCGTGACCCTGGCGCGAGCGCGTGCTCTCGCCGGGACGGTGAGCCCCCACCCACCGCGGGTGGTGCGGACGCCGCGCCTCGGCGCGATCCGCTCTCCTCCCTGGCCGGGGCTCTCGGTCTGCCGCCGTGGCCGCTGGCGGCGGCGCCCTACCCGCCGGCACTCCGCCATCCGGCGCGCCTGCCTCGCTCTGCCCAACCCGGCTTCGCCGGGCGGCGGGCGGGCGGCAGGCGGGCGGCGGGGGCGGCCCCCCCCGTTCTCCGCGTGGAGACGGGGAGAGCGGGCGCCGTCCCCGTCCGTCCCGCCTTGCCCGCCCGCCCGCCGCCGGGCGTCTGTCCGCGGAAGGGACGGGAGAGCGCGTGGTGTCGTCCGGGAGGCTGTGTGTGCGCGCGCGCGGGCGTGGGCGCCGCCTCGGGGCCACGGCGGAGCCGGAGGCCGGCGAGGCGAGCGAGGAGCTGGGGAGCGCGGGGCCGGTGGGCCGCGGGCGCGCGGGCAGCGGCCGGTGCCGCTGCCGGTGGCGGCCGGGCTCCGACGCTGGGGGTCCGCGGGGAGCCGCCCCCTCCCCCAGCGTCCCCGAGGCAGGCGGCGCGGCCGGCGCGCTGCTCCCCGCCGGGCCGGGCCGAGCCTGGGCGCCTGGGCCGGACTCGAAGCGAGCAAAGGGTTGTCCCAGGTCGGGAGCGAGGGCTCCCCGCCCTTCTCGTTCGGGTTTTCCTTTTCCCTTTTTCCCCCCCCACTCTGTGCTCGTACGGTCAGCGGGGCGAGCCCCTCTCTCTGGCTCTCGGCCGTCCCTCGCTCAGCAGCCGGCGTCGGCGTGAGGAGGGAGGCGGAGCGGAGGGGGGGCCCTCAGGGGCTGCCGAAGGCTGCCCGGTCCCCCCGCGCGCGCGGCGGGGACCGAAACCGAGACAACTCTTAGCGGTGGATCACTCGGCTCGTGCGTCGATGAAGAACGCAGCTAGCTGCGAGAATTAATGTGAATTGCAGGACACATTGATCATCGACACTTCGAACGCACTTGCGGCCCCGGGTTCCTCCCGGGGCTACGCCTGTCTGAGCGTCGCTTGGCGGTCAATCGTCACCCCCGCTGTCGCGTTGGCGCAGCGGTGCCGCCCCTCGGGGGGGGCGCGTGGGGGGGCGGGGGAGGCGCGGCGGCGCCGGCGGCGGCGGTGCGCGGCGGCCTCGGCGGCGGAGAGTCGGCGGCGGAGCCGGGACCCCGGTGCGTGCACCGGCGGCCCCGGTCTTCCTGCCCGCCGGGCTCCGGCGCCGGGCCGCCCGCAGCGGCCGCGGCCGGCGTGCCTTGCCGCGCCTGTGCCCGCCCTCCTCGCCCTCCGAGCGCGGTGGCCACCGCTGCGCGGCGCGCGCCGTGCGGGGTGGCGCGGCTGGGGCGCCTCGCAGGCCCGTGCCCCGGGGAGAGGGTGCCTCCTCTTCCCCGCGCGGCCGGGCCTTCGTCCCCCTAAGTGCAGACTCGGGGAAACCCCCCGC
>NW_027118810.1:525000-527500 GCF_036417845.1 Apteryx mantelli
CGGTTTAAGAACGAGCGCTTCATCAATAAACTGATCGGAGAGTATTTGCCCACAAAAACGGCGAAGCAGATCAGTGATAAAAGAAGACAGCTTGCAGCGGGTGCCAAGACAGCGGCATCGCCAAGAAGAGCTGCGATGGAGCGCGGTGGGGAGTCCCCGGTGGAGAAGGAAAGAAAGGAAGTGATAAGAATGGAATACAGGAAGGTTATGGCAGAGAAGGTACGAGTGGGTTCCCTGCCAGCAAGCCATATGATCGCATGTAGGAAGATCTTGGAGGATGGCGAGGACGCCCGGAGAATCATCGAAGCGTCAGCAGGAGAGTGGTTGTCACAGCTGGCGGGGCAAATTGCCGTAGGAAAATTGAAACAACGGAGGAAGCACCAAGCGAAGCCCGCACCTGTGAGGGAGGAGAAAAGGTGGATGAAGAACAGGGCGGTGAGAAGAGGGTTGTATCTCCGATACCAGCGGCTCTTTGAGATAGACCGCAAGAAGCTCGCTAGTATCATTTTGGATAACATCGAGGCACTGAAGTGCCCCCTTCCAATGAGCGAGTTATATGACACGTTTCGGAGGAAGTGGGAAGAGGGATCCGCCTTTATTGGCTTGGGTGCCTTCCGGAGTGCTGGTGTGGCGGAAAATTCTGCATTCAAGAAGATGATCTCTCCAAAAGAGGTCCTGAAGAACATCGCGGAAATGAATAAGAACTCCGCTCCCGGACCAGACGGCCTCTCCCTGAGGGATGTTATTAAAAAGGACCCTCAGGGGAGCCAATTGGCTGAATTGTTCAACCTATGGCTGCTGGCTGGAAGGATCCCAGATGGGGTCAAAGAATGTAGAACAATTTTAATACCTAAATCCGCGGATCCGAAAAAGATCGAGGACGTTAATAATTGGCGGCCCATTACCATCGGGTCGGTAATTTTAAGATTGTTCTCACGGATCCTGACAGCACGACTACGACGAGCTTGCCCAATTAACAGCCGCCAACGAGGGTTTATTTCAGCCCCAGGCTGTGCGGAAAATCTGAAACTCCTGCAAGTGCTGATACGGCACGCGAAGAAAGATCATAAGACGCTGGCGGTCGTCTTCGTGGATCTGGCAAAAGCCTTCGATTCAGTTAGTCATCATCACATCCTCGAGGTCCTCCGTCAGAAGGGCGTTGATGATCATATAATTGACATCATCGCCGATTCTTATAACAACTCTGCGACAAGGCTTGAGGTCGGGAAGTCCTGCTCGGAGAAGGTTAAGATCCTCACCGGGGTGAAGCAGGGAGATCCGATGTCCCCATTGCTATTCAACCTGGCAGTAGATCCGTTGCTATGTAGGTTGGAAGAGACCAAGGAAGGATTCAAATATGGTAACAGCTTGGTATCATCATTGGCGTTTGCGGATGATCTGGTTCTGCTGGGTGACTCGTGGGAGGGCATGCAGAAGAGTTTGCAGGTGGTGGAGGAGTTTTGTCACGCTACAGGGCTGCGGGTGCAAGCTGGAAAATGCCATGGGTTTTTGATAAGGCCCACAAAAGACTCTTATACTGTCAACAATTGTGACCCATGGGAAGTTGAAGGGGCTCAACTTCATCTGATTGAGCCCGGTAGCTCCGAGAAATATTTGGGCCTGGGAGTAGACCCTTGGGTCGGACTCTCGAAGCCGGAGCTGAAAGAAAAGCTTGACATATGGGTGAAGAACATCGGGGCAGCCCCATTAAAGCCACTGCAGAAGGTAGAAATCTTGAAGAGGTATGCAGTCCCACGGGTGCTGTATGCAGCAGATCATGCGGGAGTAAACGCCTCATACCTCCAGGCCCTGGACCTTGCCATGCGATCGGCAGTGAAGAGCTGGCTTCACTTACCTCCCAGCACATGTGATGCCATCTTATATGCCAGCACAAGTGATGGCGGATTAGGAATTGCGCGGCTGGCGAGCCAGATTCCAAATATTCAGGCTCGCCGGCTACACCGAGTTGCCCAGTCCTCCGATAACATCACGAGGACTATTGTTCTCGAAGAGGGGATCCAGATTGAATACAACAAGGTCTGGATCGCCGCTGGAGGAAGGGCGGACAAGATTCCATCCATCGGAGAAGAACTCCCGATGGCAATTCCAGCTGTACTGGGAGGCGGCGAGGCTTCATCCGAATGGGAAATGTCATCACCCAGGGTCATCTATCCGGTTCCTAGCAAGTGGAGGAAGAGAGAATTAGAAAATTGGGCCAATCTAAGATCACAAGGCCGTGGTATAAAGAACTTTGAGAATGATAACATCAGTAATGATTGGCTCGTGCATTACCGGGGTATTCCCCACAGGAAGTTACTAACAGCAATACAGCTCCGTGCCAATGTCTATCCCACAAGGGAGTATTTGGCGCGGGGGCTGGGAGAAGGGATTCCGAAGGGGTGCAGGCATTGTCCTGCAGAATGGGAGACTTGTTCTCATATTATCGGATACTGCCCGGCGGTCCAAGAAGCCCGAATTCGTAGGCATAACATTCTGTGTA
>NW_027118810.1:537500-540000 GCF_036417845.1 Apteryx mantelli
GGGGAGGGTCCGGCGGGGAGCGGGCGGCAGTGCGCGGGAGGGTCGGCGGGGCTTGCTCCCCCGGCGCCCGCGGGAGGAAGCGGCGGGCGGAGACGCGAGCGAGATGGCACCCCGGGTCGGGACGGGTGCCGACGGGTCGCCACCCCTAAGCGGTGGGGGGCGGACCCGCGGCGGGCTGCGGCGGAGCAGCCCGTCTTGCAGAGACGGCGAGGACAGGCGTTCCGGGATGGCGCGCGGGGCGGGCGCCGGGCGGCGGCGGACCCCGAGCGGGGGCCGTCGCGCCAGGCCACGCGAGGCGACGGGTCGTGCCCGAGCGGGCGGCCCAAACCACGGCTCTCCTCCCGGGCGCAGCTGCCGCCGGGCGCCGGGTTACTGAGGGAAACCCCGGGCCCCGGGAGGAGGACGAGGTCGTGGCGGCGGGTGTCGGGCGCACCCCGCGGGCGGACGCTCCGCCGAGGGGCGCCGGAGCCGGCTGGCGGGTGCCGGGTTTCCCCTCCGCGTCCCGTCTCGCTGCTGCCGCCGAGGCTGCCGCCGTCGCCGCGAGGCGGCGGCGGCCCGGCGGCGGGCGGCGGCGGGGGAGGCACCCCCGCGGGGATTTCAGGTCGTTTCCCTCACCCCAGGGCCAGGTACCTAGCGTCCGCGCTCCTCCTGCCCCCCCTCGGTGACCCACCCGTGTGGTCCCGTGTGCCAGCTCGCTCCTCCCGGGCGCCGCGCCGTGAGCGCCGCACCGGCCGTGCCCTCCCGCCCTTTCCGCTTTCCCTTTCTCTCCCCCCCCCCACCGCTCCAGCCGCCCCGCGCCGTGCCGCGGGGACCGTGCTGCGAGCGGGCCGGGCGAGGGGGGGGGCGGGGTGGCGGGAGGAGCGGAGGGCCTCCGGCCACCGCGGCCGCCGGTAGCCGCCCCGGGTAGGGATGGCCATGGGCCCCGGGCTCCGGGCCCGAGGGTTCTCGGCGGGAGAGCCGGGCGGGGGTTTAAAGACTCGGGCGGCCCGATGCGACCCGGGGGGCAGCCGGGTGTGCTGCCGGAGGGCCGGGGGGCCGGCGCGCGCGGGCGCCGTGCCCCCCCATGCCAGCCGGCGCGCCCCGCGCTCGCCCTGCGGGCAGCCGGGACGGAGAGGGGTACCCTGCCCCCTCTCTCCGCGGTCTGGTCTCGGCGGAGGGACGCCGCGCGGTCGGCTGGCGCCGGCCTGCCTCGAACGCGTGACCCCGGCGCGAGCGCGTGCTCTCGCCGGGACGGTGAGCCCCCACCCACCGCGGGTGGTGCGGACGCCGCGCCTCGGCGCGATCCGCTCTCCTCCCTGGCCGGGGCTCTCGGTCTGCCGCCGTGGCCGCTGGCGGCGGCGCCCTACCCGCCGGCACTCCGCCATCCGGCGCGCCTGCCTCGCTCTGCCCAACCCGGCTTCGCCGGGCGGCGGGCGGGCGGCAGGCGGGCGGCGGGGGCGGCCCCCCCCGTTCTCCGCGTGGAGACGGGGAGAGCGGGCGCCGTCCCCGTCCGTCCCGCCTTGCCCGCCCGCCCGCCGCCGGGCGTCTGTCCGCGGAAGGGACGGGAGAGCGCGTGGTGTCGTCCGGGAGGCTGTGTGTGCGCGCGCGCGGGCGTGGGCGCCGCCTCGGGGCCACGGCGGAGCCGGAGGCCGGCGAGGCGAGCGAGGAGCTGGGGAGCGCGGGGCCGGTGGGCCGCGGGCGCGCGGGCAGCGGCCGGTGCCGCTGCCGGTGGCGGCCGGGCTCCGACGCTGGGGGTCCGCGGGGAGCCGCCCCCTCCCCCAGCGTCCCCGAGGCAGGCGGCGCGGCCGGCGCGCTGCTCCCCGCCGGGCCGGGCCGAGCCTGGGCGCCTGGGCCGGACTCGAAGCGAGCAAAGGGTTGTCCCAGGTCGGGAGCGAGGGCTCCCCGCCCTTCTCGTTCGGGTTTTCCTTTTCCCTTTTTCCCCCCCCACTCTGTGCTCGTACGGTCAGCGGGGCGAGCCCCTCTCTCTGGCTCTCGGCCGTCCCTCGCTCAGCAGCCGGCGTCGGCGTGAGGAGGGAGGCGGAGCGGAGGGGGGGCCCTCAGGGGCTGCCGAAGGCTGCCCGGTCCCCCCGCGCGCGCGGCGGGGACCGAAACCGAGACAACTCTTAGCGGTGGATCACTCGGCTCGTGCGTCGATGAAGAACGCAGCTAGCTGCGAGAATTAATGTGAATTGCAGGACACATTGATCATCGACACTTCGAACGCACTTGCGGCCCCGGGTTCCTCCCGGGGCTACGCCTGTCTGAGCGTCGCTTGGCGGTCAATCGTCACCCCCGCTGTCGCGTTGGCGCAGCGGTGCCGCCCCTCGGGGGGGGCGCGTGGGGGGGCGGGGGAGGCGCGGCGGCGCCGGCGGCGGCGGTGCGCGGCGGCCTCGGCGGCGGAGAGTCGGCGGCGGAGCCGGGACCCCGGTGCGTGCACCGGCGGCCCCGGTCTTCCTGCCCGCCGGGCTCCGGCGCCGGGCCGCCCGCAGCGGCCGCGGCCGGCGTGCCTTGCCGCGCCTGT
>NW_027118810.1:552500-555000 GCF_036417845.1 Apteryx mantelli
AGGGTCCGGCGGGGAGCGGGCGGCAGTGCGCGGGAGGGTCGGCGGGGCTTGCTCCCCCGGCGCCCGCGGGAGGAAGCGGCGGGCGGAGACGCGAGCGAGATGGCACCCCGGGTCGGGACGGGTGCCGACGGGTCGCCACCCCTAAGCGGTGGGGGGCGGACCCGCGGCGGGCTGCGGCGGAGCAGCCCGTCTTGCAGAGACGGCGAGGACAGGCGTTCCGGGATGGCGCGCGGGGCGGGCGCCGGGCGGCGGCGGACCCCGAGCGGGGGCCGTCGCGCCAGGCCACGCGAGGCGACGGGTCGTGCCCGAGCGGGCGGCCCAAACCACGGCTCTCCTCCCGGGCGCAGCTGCCGCCGGGCGCCGGGTTACTGAGGGAAACCCCGGGCCCCGGGAGGAGGACGAGGTCGTGGCGGCGGGTGTCGGGCGCACCCCGCGGGCGGACGCTCCGCCGAGGGGCGCCGGAGCCGGCTGGCGGGTGCCGGGTTTCCCCTCCGCGTCCCGTCTCGCTGCTGCCGCCGAGGCTGCCGCCGTCGCCGCGAGGCGGCGGCGGCCCGGCGGCGGGCGGCGGCGGGGGAGGCACCCCCGCGGGGATTTCAGGTCGTTTCCCTCACCCCAGGGCCAGGTACCTAGCGTCCGCGCTCCTCCTGCCCCCCCTCGGTGACCCACCCGTGTGGTCCCGTGTGCCAGCTCGCTCCTCCCGGGCGCCGCGCCGTGAGCGCCGCACCGGCCGTGCCCTCCCGCCCTTTCCGCTTTCCCTTTCTCTCCCCCCCCCCACCGCTCCAGCCGCCCCGCGCCGTGCCGCGGGGACCGTGCTGCGAGCGGGCCGGGCGAGGGGGGGGGCGGGGTGGCGGGAGGAGCGGAGGGCCTCCGGCCACCGCGGCCGCCGGTAGCCGCCCCGGGTAGGGATGGCCATGGGCCCCGGGCTCCGGGCCCGAGGGTTCTCGGCGGGAGAGCCGGGCGGGGGTTTAAAGACTCGGGCGGCCCGATGCGACCCGGGGGGCAGCCGGGTGTGCTGCCGGAGGGCCGGGGGGCCGGCGCGCGCGGGCGCCGTGCCCCCCCATGCCAGCCGGCGCGCCCCGCGCTCGCCCTGCGGGCAGCCGGGACGGAGAGGGGTACCCTGCCCCCTCTCTCCGCGGTCTGGTCTCGGCGGAGGGACGCCGCGCGGTCGGCTGGCGCCGGCCTGCCTCGAACGCGTGACCCTGGCGCGAGCGCGTGCTCTCGCCGGGACGGTGAGCCCCCACCCACCGCGGGTGGTGCGGACGCCGCGCCTCGGCGCGATCCGCTCTCCTCCCTGGCCGGGGCTCTCGGTCTGCCGCCGTGGCCGCTGGCGGCGGCGCCCTACCCGCCGGCACTCCGCCATCCGGCGCGCCTGCCTCGCTCTGCCCAACCCGGCTTCGCCGGGCGGCGGGCGGGCGGCAGGCGGGCGGCGGGGGCGGCCCCCCCCGTTCTCCGCGTGGAGACGGGGAGAGCGGGCGCCGTCCCCGTCCGTCCCGCCTTGCCCGCCCGCCCGCCGCCGGGCGTCTGTCCGCGGAAGGGACGGGAGAGCGCGTGGTGTCGTCCGGGAGGCTGTGTGTGCGCGCGCGCGGGCGTGGGCGCCGCCTCGGGGCCACGGCGGAGCCGGAGGCCGGCGAGGCGAGCGAGGAGCTGGGGAGCGCGGGGCCGGTGGGCCGCGGGCGCGCGGGCAGCGGCCGGTGCCGCTGCCGGTGGCGGCCGGGCTCCGACGCTGGGGGTCCGCGGGGAGCCGCCCCCTCCCCCAGCGTCCCCGAGGCAGGCGGCGCGGCCGGCGCGCTGCTCCCCGCCGGGCCGGGCCGAGCCTGGGCGCCTGGGCCGGACTCGAAGCGAGCAAAGGGTTGTCCCAGGTCGGGAGCGAGGGCTCCCCGCCCTTCTCGTTCGGGTTTTCCTTTTCCCTTTTTCCCCCCCCACTCTGTGCTCGTACGGTCAGCGGGGCGAGCCCCTCTCTCTGGCTCTCGGCCGTCCCTCGCTCAGCAGCCGGCGTCGGCGTGAGGAGGGAGGCGGAGCGGAGGGGGGGCCCTCAGGGGCTGCCGAAGGCTGCCCGGTCCCCCCGCGCGCGCGGCGGGGACCGAAACCGAGACAACTCTTAGCGGTGGATCACTCGGCTCGTGCGTCGATGAAGAACGCAGCTAGCTGCGAGAATTAATGTGAATTGCAGGACACATTGATCATCGACACTTCGAACGCACTTGCGGCCCCGGGTTCCTCCCGGGGCTACGCCTGTCTGAGCGTCGCTTGGCGGTCAATCGTCACCCCCGCTGTCGCGTTGGCGCAGCGGTGCCGCCCCTCGGGGGGGGCGCGTGGGGGGGCGGGGGAGGCGCGGCGGCGCCGGCGGCGGCGGTGCGCGGCGGCCTCGGCGGCGGAGAGTCGGCGGCGGAGCCGGGACCCCGGTGCGTGCACCGGCGGCCCCGGTCTTCCTGCCCGCCGGGCTCCGGCGCCGGGCCGCCCGCAGCGGCCGCGGCCGGCGTGCCTTGCCGCGCCTGTGCCC
>NW_027118810.1:562500-565000 GCF_036417845.1 Apteryx mantelli
CTCCGGGAGGCCGCGCCGAGGTCGCCGCCCGGCCCGCGGGCCCGCCTTCCGGGCCGCGGCCGCCCGGTCTACCCGGCTCCGGGAGGCCGCGCCGAGGTCGCCGCCCGGCCCGCGGGCCCGCCTTCCGGGCCGCGGCCGCCCGGTCGACCCGGCTCCGGGAGGCCGCGCCGAGGTCGCCGCCCGGCCCGCGGGCCCGCCTTCCGGGCCGCGGCCGCCCGGTCTACCCGGCTCCGGGAGGCCGCGCCGAGGTCGCCGCCCGGCCCGCGGGCCCGCCTTCCGGGCCGCGGCCGCCCGGTCTACCCGGCTCCGGGAGGCCGCGCCGAGGTCGCCGCCCCGCCCGCGGGCCCGCCTTCCGGGCCGCGGCCGCCCGGTCTACCCGGCTCCGGGAGGCCGCGCCGAGGTCGCCGCCCGGCCCGCGGGCCCGCCTTCCGGGCCGCGGCCGCCCGGTCTACCCGGCTCCGGGAGGCCGCGCCGAGGTCGCCGCCCGGCCCGCGGGCCCGCCTTCCGGGCCGCGGCCGCCCGGTCGACCCGGCTCCGGGAGGCCGCGCCGAGGTCGCCGCCCGGCCCGCGGGCCCGCCTTCCGGGCCGCGGCCGCCCGGTCTACCCGGCTCCGGGAGGCCGCGCCGAGGTCGCCGCCCGGCCCGCGGGCCCGCCTTCCGGGCCGCGGCCGCCCGGTCTACCCGGCTCCGGGAGGCCGCGCCGAGGTCGCCGCCCGGCCCGCGGGCCCGCCTTCCGGGCCGCGGCCGCCCGGTCTACCCGGCTCCGGGAGGCCGCGCCGAGGTCGCCGCCCCGCCCGCGGCCGGCCGGTCTACTCGTCTCCGGCGTGCCCTTGTCGCCTTTTCCGGGTGGTAAGCGGTAGACCTGTTCTCCCTGGCCTTCCTGTGGAGCGGCGAGAGGGGTCGCTCTGTTGCGCTGCCTCCAGTTACGTCATCGTAAAGGCCGGCCATTTCCGCGCCCCGCCCCGGTAGGAGGGGCGGCTGTTCTTCGGCTCTCCGGCGCCGCCTGACTTACCGGTACGACTGTAGGGCAGAGGGTGAGCAAGCGCTGAGTTCCGGAGCTCTACTCCCGGGCGCCCCCAGCGCTAAGTGGCCGGCCTGCGAGCGACCTAGGGCGGCTTGCGAGGGCAGGTAAGGCCCGGTCCCGACTCCGGTTCTCTGACAAAATGTTTTTTTCGGCGCGTTCGATACGGCGCTTTCCCGGCACGTTCTCGGCAGCCAGGCGAGCGTGTCCCCGGTGCCGGGAAGCGCGGAGCCGCGGAGCCGGCGGCGGGCTCCAGCGACGGTTGCCGAGTTGCGAGAGGGCTGAGGCGGTCCGCGCGGAGCGTGTCCCCGGTGCCGGGAAGCGCGGAGCCGCGGAGCCGGCGGCGGGCTCCAGCGACGGTTGCCGAGTTGCGAGAGGGCTGAGGCGGTCCGCGCGGAGCGTGTCCCCGGTGCCGGGAAGCGCGGAGCCGCGGAGCCGGCGGCGGGCTCCAGCGACGGTTGCCGAGTTGCGAGAGGGCTGAGGCGGTCCGCGCGGAGCGTGTCCCCGGTGCCGGGAAGCGCGGAGCCGCGGAGCCGGCGGCGGGCTCCAGCGACGGTTGCCGAGTTGCGAGAGGGCTGAGGCGGTCCGCGCCGCCGAGAGGGAAGGCTCGTGGCCTGTGAGCCCTTCGAGTGCAGCGCGAGAGAGAGGAAAAGGGGGGTGCCCCGTGCGGCTCGAGAGCCTCGTTCCAGGGGCCTGCCGCCGGCAGTGCGGCGATGCCAGCGCCGCAGCTGCTGACCCACACCTGCACGCAGCGCCCGCTGAGGCGTTCCGGGACACGTCGGAGAGGCCCCTGGGCGGGCCGGCGCTTCCCTGCTTCTCTGTCCCAGGGAGTGCGGGAGGAGTTGCCGGTGCTTCAGGCTCGAGTGGGCACCTCTTGCCGGACGGTGGTCCGCACCCACACGCAGTGTCCGCCGCGGGTTGCCTCCTCGGTGGCCGCGCTGGGCAGGGGAAGTTGGCTCAGGACTCGACCGATCGATGAGGCCGTTCGGGTCGCGTCGGTGAGGGCCCCCGGCGGGTCGGCTCTTCCGTGCTCCCCGTCATAGGGTGCATGGCGGTGTCCGATGTTCAGGCAGGGGGGTCTCCTCTCCAGTGCGCGTCCCGTTGTGTGCGAGGTGCTGCCCGCTGGAGCGGTGAAGGGAGGCGTGTGCGCTTTCTCTGCCGCTTTCCTGGGGCTTCTTCACCGAAGCCGGCTCTGCGAGGCCGAGTGGCCCTGGGAGTCCGCAGGCGTCCGAAAATCCGCACGAGGTGTCGGCGATGGTCTCAGCCCCGGGTCGCCGGGTGCCGGCCGCAGGCAGCCGTTGGCGGGGTGGCGAACGAGAAAAAGGGCAAGCGGGTGGCCCCCATGCCGGACGTGCCTCCGAGGCACCGCGTGCGCGGAAGGGGGGCGTCCCCCTCCGCCTCTCCCGCCCAGAGCTGCCGGACCCCCGCCTGCTGCGGAGCGTGCCGCCCCGGTGTTCCTCGTTTGGGGGGGCCGCGCCCG
>NW_027118810.1:577500-580000 GCF_036417845.1 Apteryx mantelli
CGGCCCGCGGGCCCGCCTTCCGGGCCGCGGCCGCCCGGTCGACCCGGCTCCGGGAGGCCGCGCCGAGGTCGCCGCCCGGCCCGCGGGCCCGCCTTCCGGGCCGCGGCCGCCCGGTCGACCCGGCTCCGGGAGGCCGCGCCGAGGTCGCCGCCCCGCCCGCGGGCCCGCCTTCCGGGCCGCGGCCGCCCGGTCGACCCGGCTCCGGGAGGCCGCGCCGAGGTCGCCGCCCCGCCCGCGGGCCCGCCTTCCGGGCCGCGGCCGCCCGGTCGACCCGGCTCCGGGAGGCCGCGCCGAGGTCGCCGCCCGGCCCGCGGGCCCGCCTTCCGGGCCGCGGCCGCCCGGTCGACCCGGCTCCGGGAGGCCGCGCCGAGGTCGCCGCCCGGCCCGCGGGCCCGCCTTCCGGGCCGCGGCCGCCCGGTCGACCCGGCTCCGGGAGGCCGCGCCGAGGTCGCCGCCCGGCCCGCGGGCCCGCCTTCCGGGCCGCGGCCGCCCGGTCTACCCGGCTCCGGGAGGCCGCGCCGAGGTCGCCGCCCGGCCCGCGGGCCCGCCTTCCGGGCCGCGGCCGCCCGGTCGACCCGGCTCCGGGAGGCCGCGCCGAGGTCGCCGCCCGGCCCGCGGGCCCGCCTTCCGGGCCGCGGCCGCCCGGTCGACCCGGCTCCGGGAGGCCGCGCCGAGGTCGCCGCCCGGCCCGCGGGCCCGCCTTCCGGGCCGCGGCCGCCCGGTCGACCCGGCTCCGGGAGGCCGCGCCGAGGTCGCCGCCCGGCCCGCGGGCCCGCCTTCCGGGCCGCGGCCGCCCGGTCTACCCGGCTCCGGGAGGCCGCGCCGAGGTCGCCGCCCGGCCCGCGGGCCCGCCTTCCGGGCCGCGGCCGCCCGGTCTACCCGGCTCCGGGAGGCCGCGCCGAGGTCGCCGCCCCGCCCGCGGGCCCGCCTTCCGGGCCGCGGCCGCCCGGTCTACCCGGCTCCGGGAGGCCGCGCCGAGGTCGCCGCCCGGCCCGCGGGCCCGCCTTCCGGGCCGCGGCCGCCCGGTCTACCCGGCTCCGGGAGGCCGCGCCGAGGTCGCCGCCCGGCCCGCGGGCCCGCCTTCCGGGCCGCGGCCGCCCGGTCTACCCGGCTCCGGGAGGCCGCGCCGAGGTCGCCGCCCGGCCCGCGGGCCCGCCTTCCGGGCCGCGGCCGCCCGGTCTACCCGGCTCCGGGAGGCCGCGCCGAGGTCGCCGCCCGGCCCGCGGGCCCGCCTTCCGGGCCGCGGCCGCCCGGTCTACCCGGCTCCGGGAGGCCGCGCCGAGGTCGCCGCCCGGCCCGCGGGCCCGCCTTCCGGGCCGCGGCCGCCCGGTCTACCCGGCTCCGGGAGGCCGCGCCGAGGTCGCCGCCCCGCCCGCGGCCGGCCGGTCTACTCGTCTCCGGCGTGCCCTTGTCGCCTTTTCCGGGTGGTAAGCGGTAGACCTGTTCTCCCTGGCCTTCCTGTGGAGCGGCGAGAGGGGTCGCTCTGTTGCGCTGCCTCCAGTTACGTCATCGTAAAGGCCGGCCATTTCCGCGCCCCGCCCCGGTAGGAGGGGCGGCTGTTCTTCGGCTCTCCGGCGCCGCCTGACTTACCGGTACGACTGTAGGGCAGAGGGTGAGCAAGCGCTGAGTTCCGGAGCTCTACTCCCGGGCGCCCCCAGCGCTAAGTGGCCGGCCTGCGAGCGACCTAGGGCGGCTTGCGAGGGCAGGTAAGGCCCGGTCCCGACTCCGGTTCTCTGACAAAATGTTTTTTTCGGCGCGTTCGATACGGCGCTTTCCCGGCACGTTCTCGGCAGCCAGGCGAGCGTGTCCCCGGTGCCGGGAAGCGCGGAGCCGCGGAGCCGGCGGCGGGCTCCAGCGACGGTTGCCGAGTTGCGAGAGGGCTGAGGCGGTCCGCGCGGAGCGTGTCCCCGGTGCCGGGAAGCGCGGAGCCGCGGAGCCGGCGGCGGGCTCCAGCGACGGTTGCCGAGTTGCGAGAGGGCTGAGGCGGTCCGCGCGGAGCGTGTCCCCGGTGCCGGGAAGCGCGGAGCCGCGGAGCCGGCGGCGGGCTCCAGCGACGGTTGCCGAGTTGCGAGAGGGCTGAGGCGGTCCGCGCGGAGCGTGTCCCCGGTGCCGGGAAGCGCGGAGCCGCGGAGCCGGCGGCGGGCTCCAGCGACGGTTGCCGAGTTGCGAGAGGGCTGAGGCGGTCCGCGCGGAGCGTGTCCCCGGTGCCGGGAAGCGCGGAGCCGCGGAGCCGGCGGCGGGCTCCAGCGACGGTTGCCGAGTTGCGAGAGGGCTGAGGCGGTCCGCGCCGCCGAGAGGGAAGGCTCGTGGCCTGTGAGCCCTTCGAGTGCAGCGCGAGAGAGAGGAAAAGGGGGGTGCCCCGTGCGGCTCGAGAGCCTCGTTCCAGGGGCCTGCCGCCGGCAGTGCGGCGATGCCAGCGCCGCAGCTGCTGACCCACACCTGCACGCAGCGCCCGCTGAGGCGTTCCGGGACACGTCGGAGAGGCCCCTGGGCGGGCCGG
>NW_027118810.1:592500-595000 GCF_036417845.1 Apteryx mantelli
GGCCTGGTAAGCCCTTCCCCGTGCGGCGGGGCGTGCGGGGCGGCCGCGGTGGGGGGGGGGGGGGGAGAAATGTCGGCGGAAAAGGGTGGCGCGCGCGGGCGTGGAATCTACTTGCCCGAGCGCCCGGAGAAAAAGCCCGCGAGTCCCTGGGCGGCGGCCGGGGGGGGCGGGTGGGTGGTAGCGCCGGCAAACAGAGAAGAAAGAAAGAAACAGAAAGAAAGAGACCGTGCCCACAACGGCGCAGATTCGCGCACGAGCACCCTCCCCTTAGCGCGGGGCCGCGGGACTCCTACCTTGCGAAGGAGCGAGCGCAGCAGGACTCCCAGCGAGGTCCGGTCGCCGCGCGGGGGGGGGGGGGGGGGGGCCGAGCTGGCCCGGTAGCGGCCGGCCCATCTTGGCAGCCGCCGGCCAGCGCTCCCAGGCCGGGGAGGGCGCCTTCGCGGCAAAGGGGAGTCTGCCGGCTGCGGGGGTGTCGGAGGGGCGAGTAGGTCTACCCGGCTCCGGGAGGCCGCGCCGAGGCCGCCGCCCGGCCCGCGGGCCCGCCTTCCGGGCCGCGGCCGCCCGGTCGACCCGGCTCCGGGAGGCCGCGCCGAGGTCGCCGCCCGGCCCGCGGGCCCGCCTTCCGGGCCGCGGCCGCCCGGTCGACCCGGCTCCGGGAGGCCGCGCCGAGGTCGCCGCCCGGCCCGCGGGCCCGCCTTCCGGGCCGCGGCCGCCCGGTCGACCCGGCTCCGGGAGGCCGCGCCGAGGTCGCCGCCCCGCCCGCGGGCCCGCCTTCCGGGCCGCGGCCGCCCGGTCGACCCGGCTCCGGGAGGCCGCGCCGAGGTCGCCGCCCGGCCCGCGGGCCCGCCTTCCGGGCCGCGGCCGCCCGGTCTACCCGGCTCCGGGAGGCCGCGCCGAGGTCGCCGCCCGGCCCGCGGGCCCGCCTTCCGGGCCGCGGCCGCCCGGTCGACCCGGCTCCGGGAGGCCGCGCCGAGGTCGCCGCCCGGCCCGCGGGCCCGCCTTCCGGGCCGCGGCCGCCCGGTCGACCCGGCTCCGGGAGGCCGCGCCGAGGTCGCCGCCCGGCCCGCGGGCCCGCCTTCCGGGCCGCGGCCGCCCGGTCGACCCGGCTCCGGGAGGCCGCGCCGAGGTCGCCGCCCGGCCCGCGGGCCCGCCTTCCGGGCCGCGGCCGCCCGGTCTACCCGGCTCCGGGAGGCCGCGCCGAGGTCGCCGCCCGGCCCGCGGGCCCGCCTTCCGGGCCGCGGCCGCCCGGTCGACCCGGCTCCGGGAGGCCGCGCCGAGGTCGCCGCCCGGCCCGCGGGCCCGCCTTCCGGGCCGCGGCCGCCCGGTCGACCCGGCTCCGGGAGGCCGCGCCGAGGTCGCCGCCCGGCCCGCGGGCCCGCCTTCCGGGCCGCGGCCGCCCGGTCTACCCGGCTCCGGGAGGCCGCGCCGAGGTCGCCGCCCCGCCCGCGGGCCCGCCTTCCGGGCCGCGGCCGCCCGGTCTACCCGGCTCCGGGAGGCCGCGCCGAGGTCGCCGCCCGGCCCGCGGGCCCGCCTTCCGGGCCGCGGCCGCCCGGTCTACCCGGCTCCGGGAGGCCGCGCCGAGGTCGCCGCCCGGCCCGCGGGCCCGCCTTCCGGGCCGCGGCCGCCCGGTCTACCCGGCTCCGGGAGGCCGCGCCGAGGTCGCCGCCCGGCCCGCGGGCCCGCCTTCCGGGCCGCGGCCGCCCGGTCTACCCGGCTCCGGGAGGCCGCGCCGAGGTCGCCGCCCGGCCCGCGGGCCCGCCTTCCGGGCCGCGGCCGCCCGGTCTACCCGGCTCCGGGAGGCCGCGCCGAGGTCGCCGCCCGGCCCGCGGGCCCGCCTTCCGGGCCGCGGCCGCCCGGTCTACCCGGCTCCGGGAGGCCGCGCCGAGGTCGCCGCCCCGCCCGCGGCCGGCCGGTCTACTCGTCTCCGGCGTGCCCTTGTCGCCTTTTCCGGGTGGTAAGCGGTAGACCTGTTCTCCCTGGCCTTCCTGTGGAGCGGCGAGAGGGGTCGCTCTGTTGCGCTGCCTCCAGTTACGTCATCGTAAAGGCCGGCCATTTCCGCGCCCCGCCCCGGTAGGAGGGGCGGCTGTTCTTCGGCTCTCCGGCGCCGCCTGACTTACCGGTACGACTGTAGGGCAGAGGGTGAGCAAGCGCTGAGTTCCGGAGCTCTACTCCCGGGCGCCCCCAGCGCTAAGTGGCCGGCCTGCGAGCGACCTAGGGCGGCTTGCGAGGGCAGGTAAGGCCCGGTCCCGACTCCGGTTCTCTGACAAAATGTTTTTTTCGGCGCGTTCGATACGGCGCTTTCCCGGCACGTTCTCGGCAGCCAGGCGAGCGTGTCCCCGGTGCCGGGAAGCGCGGAGCCGCGGAGCCGGCGGCGGGCTCCAGCGACGGTTGCCGAGTTGCGAGAGGGCTGAGGCGGTCCGCGCGGAGCGTGTCCCCGGTGCCGGGAAGCGCGGAGCCGGCGGCGGGCTCCAGCGACGGTTGCCGAGTTGCGAGAGGGCTG
>NW_027118810.1:600000-602500 GCF_036417845.1 Apteryx mantelli
GGGAGGCACCCCCGCGGGGATTTCAGGTCGTTTCCCTCACCCCAGGGCCAGGTACCTAGCGTCCGCGCTCCTCCTGCCCCCCCTCGGTGACCCACCCGTGTGGTCCCGTGTGCCAGCTCGCTCCTCCCGGGCGCCGCGCCGTGAGCGCCGCACCGGCCGTGCCCTCCCGCCCTTTCCGCTTTCCCTTTCTCTCCCCCCCCCCACCGCTCCAGCCGCCCCGCGCCGTGCCGCGGGGACCGTGCTGCGAGCGGGCCGGGCGAGGGGGGGGGCGGGGTGGCGGGAGGAGCGGAGGGCCTCCGGCCACCGCGGCCGCCGGTAGCCGCCCCGGGTAGGGATGGCCATGGGCCCCGGGCTCCGGGCCCGAGGGTTCTCGGCGGGAGAGCCGGGCGGGGGTTTAAAGACTCGGGCGGCCCGATGCGACCCGGGGGGCAGCCGGGTGTGCTGCCGGAGGGCCGGGGGGCCGGCGCGCGCGGGCGCCGTGCCCCCCCATGCCAGCCGGCGCGCCCCGCGCTCGCCCTGCGGGCAGCCGGGACGGAGAGGGGTACCCTGCCCCCTCTCTCCGCGGTCTGGTCTCGGCGGAGGGACGCCGCGCGGTCGGCTGGCGCCGGCCTGCCTCGAACGCGTGACCCTGGCGCGAGCGCGTGCTCTCGCCGGGACGGTGAGCCCCCACCCACCGCGGGTGGTGCGGACGCCGCGCCTCGGCGCGATCCGCTCTCCTCCCTGGCCGGGGCTCTCGGTCTGCCGCCGTGGCCGCTGGCGGCGGCGCCCTACCCGCCGGCACTCCGCCATCCGGCGCGCCTGCCTCGCTCTGCCCAACCCGGCTTCGCCGGGCGGCGGGCGGGCGGCAGGCGGGCGGCGGGGGCGGCCCCCCCCGTTCTCCGCGTGGAGACGGGGAGAGCGGGCGCCGTCCCCGTCCGTCCCGCCTTGCCCGCCCGCCCGCCGCCGGGCGTCTGTCCGCGGAAGGGACGGGAGAGCGCGTGGTGTCGTCCGGGAGGCTGTGTGTGCGCGCGCGCGGGCGTGGGCGCCGCCTCGGGGCCACGGCGGAGCCGGAGGCCGGCGAGGCGAGCGAGGAGCTGGGGAGCGCGGGGCCGGTGGGCCGCGGGCGCGCGGGCAGCGGCCGGTGCCGCTGCCGGTGGCGGCCGGGCTCCGACGCTGGGGGTCCGCGGGGAGCCGCCCCCTCCCCCAGCGTCCCCGAGGCAGGCGGCGCGGCCGGCGCGCTGCTCCCCGCCGGGCCGGGCCGAGCCTGGGCGCCTGGGCCGGACTCGAAGCGAGCAAAGGGTTGTCCCAGGTCGGGAGCGAGGGCTCCCCGCCCTTCTCGTTCGGGTTTTCCTTTTCCCTTTTTCCCCCCCCACTCTGTGCTCGTACGGTCAGCGGGGCGAGCCCCTCTCTCTGGCTCTCGGCCGTCCCTCGCTCAGCAGCCGGCGTCGGCGTGAGGAGGGAGGCGGAGCGGAGGGGGGGCCCTCAGGGGCTGCCGAAGGCTGCCCGGTCCCCCCGCGCGCGCGGCGGGGACCGAAACCGAGACAACTCTTAGCGGTGGATCACTCGGCTCGTGCGTCGATGAAGAACGCAGCTAGCTGCGAGAATTAATGTGAATTGCAGGACACATTGATCATCGACACTTCGAACGCACTTGCGGCCCCGGGTTCCTCCCGGGGCTACGCCTGTCTGAGCGTCGCTTGGCGGTCAATCGTCACCCCCGCTGTCGCGTTGGCGCAGCGGTGCCGCCCCTCGGGGGGGGCGCGTGGGGGGGCGGGGGAGGCGCGGCGGCGCCGGCGGCGGCGGTGCGCGGCGGCCTCGGCGGCGGAGAGTCGGCGGCGGAGCCGGGACCCCGGTGCGTGCACCGGCGGCCCCGGTCTTCCTGCCCGCCGGGCTCCGGCGCCGGGCCGCCCGCAGCGGCCGCGGCCGGCGTGCCTTGCCGCGCCTGTGCCCGCCCTCCTCGCCCTCCGAGCGCGGTGGCCACCGCTGCGCGGCGCGCGCCGTGCGGGGTGGCGCGGCTGGGGCGCCTCGCAGGCCCGTGCCCCGGGGAGAGGGTGCCTCCTCTTCCCCGCGCGGCCGGGCCTTCGTCCCCCTAAGTGCAGACTCGGGGAAACCCCCCGCTCCCGGAGCGCCCGCTTCGCGGAGTTCGTCCCGCTGGGGCCCCCCCCCCAGGTCGGGTGGGTTGCGGTGGCCCGGCGCGCCTCGTCGCCGCCGCCCGCCACCACCGCCAGTCTGGCCGCCGTCTGGGCTTCTCCTCCGCCACTCTCCCGGTGGTGCGCTGGTCCCCCGTTCCCCTCCGGGGTGGGGACGGCCGGCTGCCTTGCGCTTCCCTGCGCCCCGACCGCCGCCGGTGCGGCGCGCCGCCGGGCCGCCCCCCCTGCCCTCCCCGCGGCGCGCCCGCGTCCGTCGCGTGTGCCGAGCCACTTCCACCCGCCGGCTGGCGTCAGCCGCGGCGTTGCGTTGAGGCCGGCAGCGACGGCGCGCGGGTGCGGCGCGGCGGGGTGGCGGTGGGGGGCGGCGCGGG
>NW_027118810.1:615000-617500 GCF_036417845.1 Apteryx mantelli
CGCGAGGCGACGGGTCGTGCCCGAGCGGGCGGCCCAAACCACGGCTCTCCTCCCGGGCGCAGCTGCCGCCGGGCGCCGGGTTACTGAGGGAAACCCCGGGCCCCGGGAGGAGGACGAGGTCGTGGCGGCGGGTGTCGGGCGCACCCCGCGGGCGGACGCTCCGCCGAGGGGCGCCGGAGCCGGCTGGCGGGTGCCGGGTTTCCCCTCCGCGTCCCGTCTCGCTGCTGCCGCCGAGGCTGCCGCCGTCGCCGCGAGGCGGCGGCGGCCCGGCGGCGGGCGGCGGCGGGGGAGGCACCCCCGCGGGGATTTCAGGTCGTTTCCCTCACCCCAGGGCCAGGTACCTAGCGTCCGCGCTCCTCCTGCCCCCCCTCGGTGACCCACCCGTGTGGTCCCGTGTGCCAGCTCGCTCCTCCCGGGCGCCGCGCCGTGAGCGCCGCACCGGCCGTGCCCTCCCGCCCTTTCCGCTTTCCCTTTCTCTCCCCCCCCCCACCGCTCCAGCCGCCCCGCGCCGTGCCGCGGGGACCGTGCTGCGAGCGGGCCGGGCGAGGGGGGGGGCGGGGTGGCGGGAGGAGCGGAGGGCCTCCGGCCACCGCGGCCGCCGGTAGCCGCCCCGGGTAGGGATGGCCATGGGCCCCGGGCTCCGGGCCCGAGGGTTCTCGGCGGGAGAGCCGGGCGGGGGTTTAAAGACTCGGGCGGCCCGATGCGACCCGGGGGGCAGCCGGGTGTGCTGCCGGAGGGCCGGGGGGCCGGCGCGCGCGGGCGCCGTGCCCCCCCATGCCAGCCGGCGCGCCCCGCGCTCGCCCTGCGGGCAGCCGGGACGGAGAGGGGTACCCTGCCCCCTCTCTCCGCGGTCTGGTCTCGGCGGAGGGACGCCGCGCGGTCGGCTGGCGCCGGCCTGCCTCGAACGCGTGACCCCGGCGCGAGCGCGTGCTCTCGCCGGGACGGTGAGCCCCCACCCACCGCGGGTGGTGCGGACGCCGCGCCTCGGCGCGATCCGCTCTCCTCCCTGGCCGGGGCTCTCGGTCTGCCGCCGTGGCCGCTGGCGGCGGCGCCCTACCCGCCGGCACTCCGCCATCCGGCGCGCCTGCCTCGCTCTGCCCAACCCGGCTTCGCCGGGCGGCGGGCGGGCGGCAGGCGGGCGGCGGGGGCGGCCCCCCCCGTTCTCCGCGTGGAGACGGGGAGAGCGGGCGCCGTCCCCGTCCGTCCCGCCTTGCCCGCCCGCCCGCCGCCGGGCGTCTGTCCGCGGAAGGGACGGGAGAGCGCGTGGTGTCGTCCGGGAGGCTGTGTGTGCGCGCGCGCGGGCGTGGGCGCCGCCTCGGGGCCACGGCGGAGCCGGAGGCCGGCGAGGCGAGCGAGGAGCTGGGGAGCGCGGGGCCGGTGGGCCGCGGGCGCGCGGGCAGCGGCCGGTGCCGCTGCCGGTGGCGGCCGGGCTCCGACGCTGGGGGTCCGCGGGGAGCCGCCCCCTCCCCCAGCGTCCCCGAGGCAGGCGGCGCGGCCGGCGCGCTGCTCCCCGCCGGGCCGGGCCGAGCCTGGGCGCCTGGGCCGGACTCGAAGCGAGCAAAGGGTTGTCCCAGGTCGGGAGCGAGGGCTCCCCGCCCTTCTCGTTCGGGTTTTCCTTTTCCCTTTTTCCCCCCCCACTCTGTGCTCGTACGGTCAGCGGGGCGAGCCCCTCTCTCTGGCTCTCGGCCGTCCCTCGCTCAGCAGCCGGCGTCGGCGTGAGGAGGGAGGCGGAGCGGAGGGGGGGCCCTCAGGGGCTGCCGAAGGCTGCCCGGTCCCCCCGCGCGCGCGGCGGGGACCGAAACCGAGACAACTCTTAGCGGTGGATCACTCGGCTCGTGCGTCGATGAAGAACGCAGCTAGCTGCGAGAATTAATGTGAATTGCAGGACACATTGATCATCGACACTTCGAACGCACTTGCGGCCCCGGGTTCCTCCCGGGGCTACGCCTGTCTGAGCGTCGCTTGGCGGTCAATCGTCACCCCCGCTGTCGCGTTGGCGCAGCGGTGCCGCCCCTCGGGGGGGGCGCGTGGGGGGGCGGGGGAGGCGCGGCGGCGCCGGCGGCGGCGGTGCGCGGCGGCCTCGGCGGCGGAGAGTCGGCGGCGGAGCCGGGACCCCGGTGCGTGCACCGGCGGCCCCGGTCTTCCTGCCCGCCGGGCTCCGGCGCCGGGCCGCCCGCAGCGGCCGCGGCCGGCGTGCCTTGCCGCGCCTGTGCCCGCCCTCCTCGCCCTCCGAGCGCGGTGGCCACCGCTGCGCGGCGCGCGCCGTGCGGGGTGGCGCGGCTGGGGCGCCTCGCAGGCCCGTGCCCCGGGGAGAGGGTGCCTCCTCTTCCCCGCGCGGCCGGGCCTTCGTCCCCCTAAGTGCAGACTCGGGGAAACCCCCCGCTCCCGGAGCGCCCGCTTCGCGGAGTTCGTCCCGCTGGGGCCCCCCCCCCAGGTCGGGTGGGTTGCGGTGGCCCGGCGCGCCTCGTCGCCGCCGCCCGCCACCACCGCCAGTCTGGCC
>NW_027118810.1:625000-627500 GCF_036417845.1 Apteryx mantelli
CCGCCCGGTCTACCCGGCTCCGGGAGGCCGCGCCGAGGTCGCCGCCCGGCCCGCGGGCCCGCCTTCCGGGCCGCGGCCGCCCGGTCTACCCGGCTCCGGGAGGCCGCGCCGAGGTCGCCGCCCGGCCCGCGGGCCCGCCTTCCGGGCCGCGGCCGCCCGGTCTACCCGGCTCCGGGAGGCCGCGCCGAGGTCGCCGCCCCGCCCGCGGGCCCGCCTTCCGGGCCGCGGCCGCCCGGTCTACCCGGCTCCGGGAGGCCGCGCCGAGGTCGCCGCCCGGCCCGCGGGCCCGCCTTCCGGGCCGCGGCCGCCCGGTCTACCCGGCTCCGGGAGGCCGCGCCGAGGTCGCCCCCCGGCCCGCGGGCCCGCCTTCCGGGCCGCGGCCGCCCGGTCTACCCGGCTCCGGGAGGCCGCGCCGAGGTCGCCGCCCGGCCCGCGGGCCCGCCTTCCGGGCCGCGGCCGCCCGGTCTACCCGGCTCCGGGAGGCCGCGCCGAGGTCGCCGCCCGGCCCGCGGGCCCGCCTTCCGGGCCGCGGCCGCCCGGTCTACCCGGCTCCGGGAGGCCGCGCCGAGGTCGCCGCCCGGCCCGCGGGCCCGCCTTCCGGGCCGCGGCCGCCCGGTCTACCCGGCTCCGGGAGGCCGCGCCGAGGTCGCCGCCCCGCCCGCGGCCGGCCGGTCTACTCGTCTCCGGCGTGCCCTTGTCGCCTTTTCCGGGTGGTAAGCGGTAGACCTGTTCTCCCTGGCCTTCCTGTGGAGCGGCGAGAGGGGTCGCTCTGTTGCGCTGCCTCCAGTTACGTCATCGTAAAGGCCGGCCATTTCCGCGCCCCGCCCCGGTAGGAGGGGCGGCTGTTCTTCGGCTCTCCGGCGCCGCCTGACTTACCGGTACGACTGTAGGGCAGAGGGTGAGCAAGCGCTGAGTTCCGGAGCTCTACTCCCGGGCGCCCCCAGCGCTAAGTGGCCGGCCTGCGAGCGACCTAGGGCGGCTTGCGAGGGCAGGTAAGGCCCGGTCCCGACTCCGGTTCTCTGACAAAATGTTTTTTTCGGCGCGTTCGATACGGCGCTTTCCCGGCACGTTCTCGGCAGCCAGGCGAGCGTGTCCCCGGTGCCGGGAAGCGCGGAGCCGCGGAGCCGGCGGCGGGCTCCAGCGACGGTTGCCGAGTTGCGAGAGGGCTGAGGCGGTCCGCGCGGAGCGTGTCCCCGGTGCCGGGAAGCGCGGAGCCGCGGAGCCGGCGGCGGGCTCCAGCGACGGTTGCCGAGTTGCGAGAGGGCTGAGGCGGTCCGCGCGGAGCGTGTCCCCGGTGCCGGGAAGCGCGGAGCCGCGGAGCCGGCGGCGGGCTCCAGCGACGGTTGCCGAGTTGCGAGAGGGCTGAGGCGGTCCGCGCGGAGCGTGTCCCCGGTGCCGGGAAGCGCGGAGCCGCGGAGCCGGCGGCGGGCTCCAGCGACGGTTGCCGAGTTGCGAGAGGGCTGAGGCGGTCCGCGCGGAGCGTGTCCCCGGTGCCGGGAAGCGCGGAGCCGCGGAGCCGGCGGCGGGCTCCAGCGACGGTTGCCGAGTTGCGAGAGGGCTGAGGCGGTCCGCGCCGCCGAGAGGGAAGGCTCGTGGCCTGTGAGCCCTTCGAGTGCAGCGCGAGAGAGAGTAAAAGGGGGGTGCCCCGTGCGGCTCGAGAGCCTCGTTCCAGGGGCCTGCCGCCGGCAGTGCGGCGATGCCAGCGCCGCAGCTGCTGACCCACACCTGCACGCAGCGCCCGCTGAGGCGTTCCGGGACACGTCGGAGAGGCCCCTGGGCGGGCCGGCGCTTCCCTGCTTCTCTGTCCCAGGGAGTGCGGGAGGAGTTGCCGGTGCTTCAGGCTCGAGTGGGCACCTCTTGCCGGACGGTGGTCCGCACCCACACGCAGTGTCCGCCGCGGGTTGCCTCCTCGGTGGCCGCGCTGGGCAGGGGAAGTTGGCTCAGGACTCGACCGATCGATGAGGCCGTTCGGGTCGCGTCGGTGAGGGCCCCCGGCGGGTCGGCTCTTCCGTGCTCCCCGTCATAGGGTGCATGGCGGTGTCCGATGTTCAGGCAGGGGGGTCTCCTCTCCAGTGCGCGTCCCGTTGTGTGCGAGGTGCTGCCCGCTGGAGCGGTGAAGGGAGGCGTGTGCGCTTTCTCTGCCGCTTTCCTGGGGCTTCTTCACCGAAGCCGGCTCTGCGAGGCCGAGTGGCCCTGGGAGTCCGCAGGCGTCCGAAAATCCGCACGAGGTGTCGGCGATGGTCTCAGCCCCGGGTCGCCGGGTGCCGGCCGCAGGCAGCCGTTGGCGGGGTGGCGAACGAGAAAAAGGGCAAGCGGGTGGCCCCCATGCCGGACGTGCCTCCGAGGCACCGCGTGCGCGGAAGGGGGGCGTCCCCCTCCGCCTCTCCCGCCCAGAGCTGCCGGACCCCCGCCTGCTGTGGAGCGTGCCGCCCCGGTGTTCCTCGTTTGGGGGGGCCGCGCCCGCCTCGAGGTCGCTTTCTCCTCTAGCACGTCCGTTGCT
>NW_027118810.1:640000-642500 GCF_036417845.1 Apteryx mantelli
GTCGACCCGGCTCCGGGAGGCCGCGCCGAGGTCGCCGCCCGGCCCGCGGGCCCGCCTTCCGGGCCGCGGCCGCCCGGTCGACCCGGCTCCGGGAGGCCGCGCCGAGGTCGCCGCCCGGCCCGCGGGCCCGCCTTCCGGGCCGCGGCCGCCCGGTCTACCCGGCTCCGGGAGGCCGCGCCGAGGTCGCCGCCCGGCCCGCGGGCCCGCCTTCCGGGCCGCGGCCGCCCGGTCGACCCGGCTCCGGGAGGCCGCGCCGAGGTCGCCGCCCGGCCCGCGGGCCCGCCTTCCGGGCCGCGGCCGCCCGGTCGACCCGGCTCCGGGAGGCCGCGCCGAGGTCGCCGCCCGGCCCGCGGGCCCGCCTTCCGGGCCGCGGCCGCCCGGTCGACCCGGCTCCGGGAGGCCGCGCCGAGGTCGCCGCCCGGCCCGCGGGCCCGCCTTCCGGGCCGCGGCCGCCCGGTCTACCCGGCTCCGGGAGGCCGCGCCGAGGTCGCCGCCCGGCCCGCGGGCCCGCCTTCCGGGCCGCGGCCGCCCGGTCGACCCGGCTCCGGGAGGCCGCGCCGAGGTCGCCGCCCGGCCCGCGGGCCCGCCTTCCGGGCCGCGGCCGCCCGGTCGACCCGGCTCCGGGAGGCCGCGCCGAGGTCGCCGCCCGGCCCGCGGGCCCGCCTTCCGGGCCGCGGCCGCCCGGTCGACCCGGCTCCGGGAGGCCGCGCCGAGGTCGCCGCCCGGCCCGCGGGCCCGCCTTCCGGGCCGCGGCCGCCCGGTCTACCCGGCTCCGGGAGGCCGCGCCGAGGTCGCCGCCCGGCCCGCGGGCCCGCCTTCCGGGCCGCGGCCGCCCGGTCGACCCGGCTCCGGGAGGCCGCGCCGAGGTCGCCGCCCGGCCCGCGGGCCCGCCTTCCGGGCCGCGGCCGCCCGGTCGACCCGGCTCCGGGAGGCCGCGCCGAGGTCGCCGCCCGGCCCGCGGGCCCGCCTTCCGGGCCGCGGCCGCCCGGTCTACCCGGCTCCGGGAGGCCGCGCCGAGGTCGCCGCCCGGCCCGCGGGCCCGCCTTCCGGGCCGCGGCCGCCCGGTCTACCCGGCTCCGGGAGGCCGCGCCGAGGTCGCCGCCCGGCCCGCGGGCCCGCCTTCCGGGCCGCGGCCGCCCGGTCTACCCGGCTCCGGGAGGCCGCGCCGAGGTCGCCGCCCCGCCCGCGGGCCCGCCTTCCGGGCCGCGGCCGCCCGGTCTACCCGGCTCCGGGAGGCCGCGCCGAGGTCGCCGCCCGGCCCGCGGGCCCGCCTTCCGGGCCGCGGCCGCCCGGTCTACCCGGCTCCGGGAGGCCGCGCCGAGGTCGCCCCCCGGCCCGCGGGCCCGCCTTCCGGGCCGCGGCCGCCCGGTCTACCCGGCTCCGGGAGGCCGCGCCGAGGTCGCCGCCCCGCCCGCGGGCCCGCCTTCCGGGCCGCGGCCGCCCGGTCTACCCGGCTCCGGGAGGCCGCGCCGAGGTCGCCGCCCGGCCCGCGGGCCCGCCTTCCGGGCCGCGGCCGCCCGGTCTACCCGGCTCCGGGAGGCCGCGCCGAGGTCGCCGCCCGGCCCGCGGGCCCGCCTTCCGGGCCGCGGCCGCCCGGTCTACCCGGCTCCGGGAGGCCGCGCCGAGGTCGCCGCCCCGCCCGCGGCCGGCCGGTCTACTCGTCTCCGGCGTGCCCTTGTCGCCTTTTCCGGGTGGTAAGCGGTAGACCTGTTCTCCCTGGCCTTCCTGTGGAGCGGCGAGAGGGGTCGCTCTGTTGCGCTGCCTCCAGTTACGTCATCGTAAAGGCCGGCCATTTCCGCGCCCCGCCCCGGTAGGAGGGGCGGCTGTTCTTCGGCTCTCCGGCGCCGCCTGACTTACCGGTACGACTGTAGGGCAGAGGGTGAGCAAGCGCTGAGTTCCGGAGCTCTACTCCCGGGCGCCCCCAGCGCTAAGTGGCCGGCCTGCGAGCGACCTAGGGCGGCTTGCGAGGGCAGGTAAGGCCCGGTCCCGACTCCGGTTCTCTGACAAAATGTTTTTTTCGGCGCGTTCGATACGGCGCTTTCCCGGCACGTTCTCGGCAGCCAGGCGAGCGTGTCCCCGGTGCCGGGAAGCGCGGAGCCGCGGAGCCGGCGGCGGGCTCCAGCGACGGTTGCCGAGTTGCGAGAGGGCTGAGGCGGTCCGCGCGGAGCGTGTCCCCGGTGCCGGGAAGCGCGGAGCCGCGGAGCCGGCGGCGGGCTCCAGCGACGGTTGCCGAGTTGCGAGAGGGCTGAGGCGGTCCGCGCGGAGCGTGTCCCCGGTGCCGGGAAGCGCGGAGCCGCGGAGCCGGCGGCGGGCTCCAGCGACGGTTGCCGAGTTGCGAGAGGGCTGAGGCGGTCCGCGCGGAGCGTGTCCCCGGTGCCGGGAAGCGCGGAGCCGCGGAGCCGGCGGCGGGCTCCAGCGACGGTTGCCGAGTTGCGAGAGGGCTGAGGCGGTCCGCGCGGAGCGTGTCCCCGGTGCCGGGAAGCGCGGAGCCGCGGAGCCG
>NW_027118810.1:647500-650000 GCF_036417845.1 Apteryx mantelli
CCGGGCGGGGGGGGGGGCGGGGTGGCGGGAGGAGCGGAGGGCCTCCGGCCACCGCGGCCGCCGGTAGCCGCCCCGGGTAGGGATGGCCATGGGCCCCGGGCTCCGGGCCCGAGGGTTCTCGGCGGGAGAGCCGGGCGGGGGTTTAAAGACTCGGGCGGCCCGATGCGACCCGGGGGGCAGCCGGGTGTGCTGCCGGAGGGCCGGGGGGCCGGCGCGCGCGGGCGCCGTGCCCCCCCATGCCAGCCGGCGCGCCCCGCGCTCGCCCTGCGGGCAGCCGGGACGGAGAGGGGTACCCTGCCCCCTCTCTCCGCGGTCTGGTCTCGGCGGAGGGACGCCGCGCGGTCGGCTGGCGCCGGCCTGCCTCGAACGCGTGACCCCGGCGCGAGCGCGTGCTCTCGCCGGGACGGTGAGCCCCCACCCACCGCGGGTGGTGCGGACGCCGCGCCTCGGCGCGATCCGCTCTCCTCCCTGGCCGGGGCTCTCGGTCTGCCGCCGTGGCCGCTGGCGGCGGCGCCCTACCCGCCGGCACTCCGCCATCCGGCGCGCCTGCCTCGCTCTGCCCAACCCGGCTTCGCCGGGCGGCGGGCGGGCGGCAGGCGGGCGGCGGGGGCGGCCCCCCCGTTCTCCGCGTGGAGACGGGGAGAGCGGGCGCCGTCCCCGTCCGTCCCGCCTTGCCCGCCCGCCCGCCGCCGGGCGTCTGTCCGCGGAAGGGACGGGAGAGCGCGTGGTGTCGTCCGGGAGGCTGTGTGTGCGCGCGCGCGGGCGTGGGCGCCGCCTCGGGGCCACGGCGGAGCCGGAGGCCGGCGAGGCGAGCGAGGAGCTGGGGAGCGCGGGGCCGGTGGGCCGCGGGCGCGCGGGCAGCGGCCGGTGCCGCTGCCGGTGGCGGCCGGGCTCCGACGCTGGGGGTCCGCGGGGAGCCGCCCCCTCCCCCAGCGTCCCCGAGGCAGGCGGCGCGGCCGGCGCGCTGCTCCCCGCCGGGCCGGGCCGAGCCTGGGCGCCTGGGCCGGACTCGAAGCGAGCAAAGGGTTGTCCCAGGTCGGGAGCGAGGGCTCCCCGCCCTTCTCGTTCGGGTTTTCCTTTTCCCTTTTTCCCCCCCCACTCTGTGCTCGTACGGTCAGCGGGGCGAGCCCCTCTCTCTGGCTCTCGGCCGTCCCTCGCTCAGCAGCCGGCGTCGGCGTGAGGAGGGAGGCGGAGCGGAGGGGGGGCCCTCAGGGGCTGCCGAAGGCTGCCCGGTCCCCCCGCGCGCGCGGCGGGGACCGAAACCGAGACAACTCTTAGCGGTGGATCACTCGGCTCGTGCGTCGATGAAGAACGCAGCTAGCTGCGAGAATTAATGTGAATTGCAGGACACATTGATCATCGACACTTCGAACGCACTTGCGGCCCCGGGTTCCTCCCGGGGCTACGCCTGTCTGAGCGTCGCTTGGCGGTCAATCGTCACCCCCGCTGTCGCGTTGGCGCAGCGGTGCCGCCCCTCGGGGGGGGCGCGTGGGGGGGCGGGGGAGGCGCGGCGGCGCCGGCGGCGGCGGTGCGCGGCGGCCTCGGCGGCGGAGAGTCGGCGGCGGAGCCGGGACCCCGGTGCGTGCACCGGCGGCCCCGGTCTTCCTGCCCGCCGGGCTCCGGCGCCGGGCCGCCCGCAGCGGCCGCGGCCGGCGTGCCTTGCCGCGCCTGTGCCCGCCCTCCTCGCCCTCCGAGCGCGGTGGCCACCGCTGCGCGGCGCGCGCCGTGCGGGGTGGCGCGGCTGGGGCGCCTCGCAGGCCCGTGCCCCGGGGAGAGGGTGCCTCCTCTTCCCCGCGCGGCCGGGCCTTCGTCCCCCTAAGTGCAGACTCGGGGAAACCCCCCGCTCCCGGAGCGCCCGCTTCGCGGAGTTCGTCCCGCTGGGGCCCCCCCCCCAGGTCGGGTGGGTTGCGGTGGCCCGGCGCGCCTCGTCGCCGCCGCCCGCCACCACCGCCAGTCTGGCCGCCGTCTGGGCTTCTCCTCCGCCACTCTCCCGGTGGTGCGCTGGTCCCCCGTTCCCCTCCGGGGTGGGGACGGCCGGCTGCCTTGCGCTTCCCTGCGCCCCGACCGCCGCCGGTGCGGCGCGCCGCCGGGCCGCCCCCCCTGCCCTCCCCGCGGCGCGCCCGCGTCCGTCGCGTGTGCCGAGCCACTTCCACCCGCCGGCTGGCGTCAGCCGCGGCGTTGCGTTGAGGCCGGCAGCGACGGCGCGCGGGTGCGGCACGGCGGGGTGGCGGTGGGGGGCGGCGCGGGCGTGCGCGCCGCCGGGCGGCGAGAAGGGCGCGAAGGGGAGGGCAGGGCGCCGCGCCGTGCCGTGCCCGGAGCGAGAGCGGAGGCAGCGGCCGGGAGGAGGAGAGGCAAGCCCCCAGGCGGCGGAGGGCTGCGCGAGTTGCGTGAGCGGAGCGAGCGTGCGGCGGGGAGCCGGGCCCGGGGGAGGCGCGGACCTCGCCCTCCGGCCCCGCGCGGCTGTCTGCGGGTGGGGTACCGCGGTGGTACCGCACCGTGC
>NW_027118810.1:662500-665000 GCF_036417845.1 Apteryx mantelli
CGCCGCCGATTCCCCGAGGCCGGTGGGGGACCGCCCCCGTCTGCCCCTCTCGCCTCCGCTGGCGCCCGCCGCCGGTGCCCACCGCCGGGAGCCGGCCCCCCCCTGTCACCCGACGGCGATCCGCCGCCGCCGGGGCAGGGGAGGGTCGGGCCCGGGGGAGGGTCCGGCGGGGAGCGGGCGGCAGTGCGCGGGAGGGTCGGCGGGGCTTGCTCCCCCGGCGCCCGCGGGAGGAAGCGGCGGGCGGAGACGCGAGCGAGATGGCACCCCGGGTCGGGACGGGTGCCGACGGGTCGCCACCCCTAAGCGGTGGGGGGCGGACCCGCGGCGGGCTGCGGCGGAGCAGCCCGTCTTGCAGAGACGGCGAGGACAGGCGTTCCGGGATGGCGCGCGGGGCGGGCGCCGGGCGGCGGCGGACCCCGAGCGGGGGCCGTCGCGCCAGGCCACGCGAGGCGACGGGTCGTGCCCGAGCGGGCGGCCCAAACCACGGCTCTCCTCCCGGGCGCAGCTGCCGCCGGGCGCCGGGTTACTGAGGGAAACCCCGGGCCCCGGGAGGAGGACGAGGTCGTGGCGGCGGGTGTCGGGCGCACCCCGCGGGCGGACGCTCCGCCGAGGGGCGCCGGAGCCGGCTGGCGGGTGCCGGGTTTCCCCTCCGCGTCCCGTCTCGCTGCTGCCGCCGAGGCTGCCGCCGTCGCCGCGAGGCGGCGGCGGCCCGGCGGCGGGCGGCGGCGGGGGAGGCACCCCCGCGGGGATTTCAGGTCGTTTCCCTCACCCCAGGGCCAGGTACCTAGCGTCCGCGCTCCTCCTGCCCCCCCTCGGTGACCCACCCGTGTGGTCCCGTGTGCCAGCTCGCTCCTCCCGGGCGCCGCGCCGTGAGCGCCGCACCGGCCGTGCCCTCCCGCCCTTTCCGCTTTCCCTTTCTCTCCCCCCCCCCACCGCTCCAGCCGCCCCGCGCCGTGCCGCGGGGACCGTGCTGCGAGCGGGCCGGGCGGGGGGGGGGGCGGGGTGGCGGGAGGAGCGGAGGGCCTCCGGCCACCGCGGCCGCCGGTAGCCGCCCCGGGTAGGGATGGCCATGGGCCCCGGGCTCCGGGCCCGAGGGTTCTCGGCGGGAGAGCCGGGCGGGGGTTTAAAGACTCGGGCGGCCCGATGCGACCCGGGGGGCAGCCGGGTGTGCTGCCGGAGGGCCGGGGGGCCGGCGCGCGCGGGCGCCGTGCCCCCCCATGCCAGCCGGCGCGCCCCGCGCTCGCCCTGCGGGCAGCCGGGACGGAGAGGGGTACCCTGCCCCCTCTCTCCGCGGTCTGGTCTCGGCGGAGGGACGCCGCGCGGTCGGCTGGCGCCGGCCTGCCTCGAACGCGTGACCCCGGCGCGAGCGCGTGCTCTCGCCGGGACGGTGAGCCCCCACCCACCGCGGGTGGTGCGGACGCCGCGCCTCGGCGCGATCCGCTCTCCTCCCTGGCCGGGGCTCTCGGTCTGCCGCCGTGGCCGCTGGCGGCGGCGCCCTACCCGCCGGCACTCCGCCATCCGGCGCGCCTGCCTCGCTCTGCCCAACCCGGCTTCGCCGGGCGGCGGGCGGGCGGCAGGCGGGCGGCGGGGGCGGCCCCCCCCGTTCTCCGCGTGGAGACGGGGAGAGCGGGCGCCGTCCCCGTCCGTCCCGCCTTGCCCGCCCGCCCGCCGCCGGGCGTCTGTCCGCGGAAGGGACGGGAGAGCGCGTGGTGTCGTCCGGGAGGCTGTGTGTGCGCGCGCGCGGGCGTGGGCGCCGCCTCGGGGCCACGGCGGAGCCGGAGGCCGGCGAGGCGAGCGAGGAGCTGGGGAGCGCGGGGCCGGTGGGCCGCGGGCGCGCGGGCAGCGGCCGGTGCCGCTGCCGGTGGCGGCCGGGCTCCGACGCTGGGGGTCCGCGGGGAGCCGCCCCCTCCCCCAGCGTCCCCGAGGCAGGCGGCGCGGCCGGCGCGCTGCTCCCCGCCGGGCCGGGCCGAGCCTGGGCGCCTGGGCCGGACTCGAAGCGAGCAAAGGGTTGTCCCAGGTCGGGAGCGAGGGCTCCCCGCCCTTCTCGTTCGGGTTTTCCTTTTCCCTTTTTCCCCCCCCACTCTGTGCTCGTACGGTCAGCGGGGCGAGCCCCTCTCTCTGGCTCTCGGCCGTCCCTCGCTCAGCAGCCGGCGTCGGCGTGAGGAGGGAGGCGGAGCGGAGGGGGGGCCCTCAGGGGCTGCCGAAGGCTGCCCGGTCCCCCCGCGCGCGCGGCGGGGACCGAAACCGAGACAACTCTTAGCGGTGGATCACTCGGCTCGTGCGTCGATGAAGAACGCAGCTAGCTGCGAGAATTAATGTGAATTGCAGGACACATTGATCATCGACACTTCGAACGCACTTGCGGCCCCGGGTTCCTCCCGGGGCTACGCCTGTCTGAGCGTCGCTTGGCGGTCAATCGTCACCCCCGCTGTCGCGTTGGCGCAGCGGTGCCGCCCCTCGGGGGGGGCGCGTGGGGGGGCGGGGGAGGCGCGGCGGCGCC
>NW_027118810.1:677500-680000 GCF_036417845.1 Apteryx mantelli
AGACGGCGGGCGCGCCGGGGAAGGGCCGGCGGGCTGCGCCAGCCCACCGCGAGGAAGAGGGGTTTCGGCCCAGCGTGGCATTCCGAGAGCGGCGCCGGCCCGCCGCCGGGCCGCCGCCGGGCCACCGCGCCTCGTTGCCGACGCCGACGGGCCCCTGCCCGCCGCGTCCCGGTTGCCGCGCGTGTACCCGAGTTCGCCTGTCCTGCACTCTGCGCCACAGGGCCGAGCACGGGGCTCGGCCCGCCGGCGGCTGTACGGCCCTCCCGGGGCTCGCTCGCCGAAGGCCCGCCGCCGATTCCCCGAGGCCGGTGGGGGACCGCCCCCGTCTGCCCCTCTCGCCTCCGCTGGCGCCCGCCGCCGGTGCCCACCGCCGGGAGCCGGCCCCCCCCTGTCACCCGACGGCGATCCGCCGCCGCCGGGGCAGGGGAGGGTCGGGCCCGGGGGAGGGTCCGGCGGGGAGCGGGCGGCAGTGCGCGGGAGGGTCGGCGGGGCTTGCTCCCCCGGCGCCCGCGGGAGGAAGCGGCGGGCGGAGACGCGAGCGAGATGGCACCCCGGGTCGGGACGGGTGCCGACGGGTCGCCACCCCTAAGCGGTGGGGGGCGGACCCGCGGCGGGCTGCGGCGGAGCAGCCCGTCTTGCAGAGACGGCGAGGACAGGCGTTCCGGGATGGCGCGCGGGGCGGGCGCCGGGCGGCGGCGGACCCCGAGCGGGGGCCGTCGCGCCAGGCCACGCGAGGCGACGGGTCGTGCCCGAGCGGGCGGCCCAAACCACGGCTCTCCTCCCGGGCGCAGCTGCCGCCGGGCGCCGGGTTACTGAGGGAAACCCCGGGCCCCGGGAGGAGGACGAGGTCGTGGCGGCGGGTGTCGGGCGCACCCCGCGGGCGGACGCTCCGCCGAGGGGCGCCGGAGCCGGCTGGCGGGTGCCGGGTTTCCCCTCCGCGTCCCGTCTCGCTGCTGCCGCCGAGGCTGCCGCCGTCGCCGCGAGGCGGCGGCGGCCCGGCGGCGGGCGGCGGCGGGGGAGGCACCCCCGCGGGGATTTCAGGTCGTTTCCCTCACCCCAGGGCCAGGTACCTAGCGTCCGCGCTCCTCCTGCCCCCCCTCGGTGACCCACCCGTGTGGTCCCGTGTGCCAGCTCGCTCCTCCCGGGCGCCGCGCCGTGAGCGCCGCACCGGCCGTGCCCTCCCGCCCTTTCCGCTTTCCCTTTCTCTCCCCCCCCCCACCGCTCCAGCCGCCCCGCGCCGTGCCGCGGGGACCGTGCTGCGAGCGGGCCGGGCGAGGGGGGGGGCGGGGTGGCGGGAGGAGCGGAGGGCCTCCGGCCACCGCGGCCGCCGGTAGCCGCCCCGGGTAGGGATGGCCATGGGCCCCGGGCTCCGGGCCCGAGGGTTCTCGGCGGGAGAGCCGGGCGGGGGTTTAAAGACTCGGGCGGCCCGATGCGACCCGGGGGGCAGCCGGGTGTGCTGCCGGAGGGCCGGGGGGCCGGCGCGCGCGGGCGCCGTGCCCCCCCATGCCAGCCGGCGCGCCCCGCGCTCGCCCTGCGGGCAGCCGGGACGGAGAGGGGTACCCTGCCCCCTCTCTCCGCGGTCTGGTCTCGGCGGAGGGACGCCGCGCGGTCGGCTGGCGCCGGCCTGCCTCGAACGCGTGACCCCGGCGCGAGCGCGTGCTCTCGCCGGGACGGTGAGCCCCCACCCACCGCGGGTGGTGCGGACGCCGCGCCTCGGCGCGATCCGCTCTCCTCCCTGGCCGGGGCTCTCGGTCTGCCGCCGTGGCCGCTGGCGGCGGCGCCCTACCCGCCGGCACTCCGCCATCCGGCGCGCCTGCCTCGCTCTGCCCAACCCGGCTTCGCCGGGCGGCGGGCGGGCGGCAGGCGGGCGGCGGGGGCGGCCCCCCCCGTTCTCCGCGTGGAGACGGGGAGAGCGGGCGCCGTCCCCGTCCGTCCCGCCTTGCCCGCCCGCCCGCCGCCGGGCGTCTGTCCGCGGAAGGGACGGGAGAGCGCGTGGTGTCGTCCGGGAGGCTGTGTGTGCGCGCGCGCGGGCGTGGGCGCCGCCTCGGGGCCACGGCGGAGCCGGAGGCCGGCGAGGCGAGCGAGGAGCTGGGGAGCGCGGGGCCGGTGGGCCGCGGGCGCGCGGGCAGCGGCCGGTGCCGCTGCCGGTGGCGGCCGGGCTCCGACGCTGGGGGTCCGCGGGGAGCCGCCCCCTCCCCCAGCGTCCCCGAGGCAGGCGGCGCGGCCGGCGCGCTGCTCCCCGCCGGGCCGGGCCGAGCCTGGGCGCCTGGGCCGGACTCGAAGCGAGCAAAGGGTTGTCCCAGGTCGGGAGCGAGGGCTCCCCGCCCTTCTCGTTCGGGTTTTCCTTTTCCCTTTTTCCCCCCCCACTCTGTGCTCGTACGGTCAGCGGGGCGAGCCCCTCTCTCTGGCTCTCGGCCGTCCCTCGCTCAGCAGCCGGCGTCGGCGTGAGGAGGGAGGCGGAGCGGAGGGGGGGCCCTCAGGGGCTGCCGAAGGCTGCCCG
>NW_027118810.1:687500-690000 GCF_036417845.1 Apteryx mantelli
GCCGAGGTCGCCGCCCGGCCCGCGGGCCCGCCTTCCGGGCCGCGGCCGCCCGGTCGACCCGGCTCCGGGAGGCCGCGCCGAGGTCGCCGCCCGGCCCGCGGGCCCGCCTTCCGGGCCGCGGCCGCCCGGTCGACCCGGCTCCGGGAGGCCGCGCCGAGGTCGCCGCCCGGCCCGCCTTCCGGGCCGCGGCCGCCCGGTCTACCCGGCTCCGGGAGGCCGCGCCGAGGTCGCCGCCCCGCCCGCGGGCCCGCCTTCCGGGCCGCGGCCGCCCGGTCTACCCGGCTCCGGGAGGCCGCGCCGAGGTCGCCGCCCGGCCCGCGGGCCCGCCTTCCGGGCCGCGGCCGCCCGGTCTACCCGGCTCCGGGAGGCCGCGCCGAGGTCGCCGCCCGGCCCGCGGGCCCGCCTTCCGGGCCGCGGCCGCCCGGTCGACCCGGCTCCGGGAGGCCGCGCCGAGGTCGCCGCCCGGCCCGCGGGCCCGCCTTCCGGGCCGCGGCCGCCCGGTCTACCCGGCTCCGGGAGGCCGCGCCGAGGTCGCCGCCCGGCCCGCGGGCCCGCCTTCCGGGCCGCGGCCGCCCGGTCTACCCGGCTCCGGGAGGCCGCGCCGAGGTCGCCGCCCGGCCCGCGGGCCCGCCTTCCGGGCCGCGGCCGCCCGGTCTACCCGGCTCCGGGAGGCCGCGCCGAGGTCGCCGCCCCGCCCGCGGCCGGCCGGTCTACTCGTCTCCGGCGTGCCCTTGTCGCCTTTTCCGGGTGGTAAGCGGTAGACCTGTTCTCCCTGGCCTTCCTGTGGAGCGGCGAGAGGGGTCGCTCTGTTGCGCTGCCTCCAGTTACGTCATCGTAAAGGCCGGCCATTTCCGCGCCCCGCCCCGGTAGGAGGGGCGGCTGTTCTTCGGCTCTCCGGCGCCGCCTGACTTACCGGTACGACTGTAGGGCAGAGGGTGAGCAAGCGCTGAGTTCCGGAGCTCTACTCCCGGGCGCCCCCAGCGCTAAGTGGCCGGTCTGCGAGCGACCTAGGGCGGCTTGCGAGGGCAGGTAAGGCCCGGTCCCGACTCCGGTTCTCTGACAAAATGTTTTTTTCGGCGCGTTCGATACGGCGCTTTCCCGGCACGTTCTCGGCAGCCAGGCGAGCGTGTCCCCGGTGCCGGGAAGCGCGGAGCCGCGGAGCCGGCGGCGGGCTCCAGCGACGGTTGCCGAGTTGCGAGAGGGCTGAGGCGGTCCGCGCGGAGCGTGTCCCCGGTGCCGGGAAGCGCGGAGCCGCGGAGCCGGCGGCGGGCTCCAGCGACGGTTGCCGAGTTGCGAGAGGGCTGAGGCGGTCCGCGCGGAGCGTGTCCCCGGTGCCGGGAAGCGCGGAGCCGCGGAGCCGGCGGCGGGCTCCAGCGACGGTTGCCGAGTTGCGAGAGGGCTGAGGCGGTCCGCGCGGAGCGTGTCCCCGGTGCCGGGAAGCGCGGAGCCGCGGAGCCGGCGGCGGGCTCCAGCGACGGTTGCCGAGTTGCGAGAGGGCTGAGGCGGTCCGCGCGGAGCGTGTCCCCGGTGCCGGGAAGCGCGGAGCCGCGGAGCCGGCGGCGGGCTCCAGCGACGGTTGCCGAGTTGCGAGAGGGCTGAGGCGGTCCGCGCCGCCGAGAGGGAAGGCTCGTGGCCTGTGAGCCCTTCGAGTGCAGCGCGAGAGAGAGGAAAAGGGGGGTGCCCCGTGCGGCTCGAGAGCCTCGTTCCAGGGGCCTGCCGCCGGCAGTGCGGCGATGCCAGCGCCGCAGCTGCTGACCCACACCTGCACGCAGCGCCCGCTGAGGCGTTCCGGGACACGTCGGAGAGGCCCCTGGGCGGGCCGGCGCTTCCCTGCTTCTCTGTCCCAGGGAGTGCGGGAGGAGTTGCCGGTGCTTCAGGCTCGAGTGGGCACCTCTTGCCGGACGGTGGTCCGCACCCACACGCAGTGTCCGCCGCGGGTTGCCTCCTCGGTGGCCGCGCTGGGCAGGGGAAGTTGGCTCAGGACTCGACCGATCGATGAGGCCGTTCGGGTCGCGTCGGTGAGGGCCCCCGGCGGGTCGGCTCTTCCGTGCTCCCCGTCATAGGGTGCATGGCGGTGTCCGATGTTCAGGCAGGGGGGTCTCCTCTCCAGTGCGCGTCCCGTTGTGTGCGAGGTGCTGCCCGCTGGAGCGGTGAAGGGAGGCGTGTGCGCTTTCTCTGCCGCTTTCCTGGGGCTTCTTCACCGAAGCCGGCTCTGCGAGGCCGAGTGGCCCTGGGAGTCCGCAGGCGTCCGAAAATCCGCACGAGGTGTCGGCGATGGTCTCAGCCCCGGGTCGCCGGGTGCCGGCCGCAGGCAGCCGTTGGCGGGGTGGCGAACGAGAAAAAGGGCAAGCGGGTGGCCCCCATGCCGGACGTGCCTCCGAGGCACCGCGTGCGCGGAAGGGGGGCGTCCCCCTCCGCCTCTCCCGCCCAGAGCTGCCGGACCCCCGCCTGCTGCGGAGCGTGCCGCCCCGGTGTTCCTCGTTTGGGGGGGCCGCGCCCG
>NW_027118810.1:702500-705000 GCF_036417845.1 Apteryx mantelli
CCGGCCCGCGGGCCCGCCTTCCGGGCCGCGGCCGCCCGGTCGACCCGGCTCCGGGAGGCCGCGCCGAGGTCGCCGCCCGGCCCGCGGGCCCGCCTTCCGGGCCGCGGCCGCCCGGTCGACCCGGCTCCGGGAGGCCGCGCCGAGGTCGCCGCCCCGCCCGCGGGCCCGCCTTCCGGGCCGCGGCCGCCCGGTCGACCCGGCTCCGGGAGGCCGCGCCGAGGTCGCCGCCCGGCCCGCGGGCCCGCCTTCCGGGCCGCGGCCGCCCGGTCGACCCGGCTCCGGGAGGCCGCGCCGAGGTCGCCGCCCGGCCCGCGGGCCCGCCTTCCGGGCCGCGGCCGCCCGGTCGACCCGGCTCCGGGAGGCCGCGCCGAGGTCGCCGCCCGGCCCGCGGGCCCGCCTTCCGGGCCGCGGCCGCCCGGTCGACCCGGCTCCGGGAGGCCGCGCCGAGGTCGCCGCCCGGCCCGCGGGCCCGCCTTCCGGGCCGCGGCCGCCCGGTCTACCCGGCTCCGGGAGGCCGCGCCGAGGTCGCCGCCCCGCCCGCGGGCCCGCCTTCCGGGCCGCGGCCGCCCGGTCTACCCGGCTCCGGGAGGCCGCGCCGAGGTCGCCGCCCGGCCCGCGGGCCCGCCTTCCGGGCCGCGGCCGCCCGGTCTACCCGGCTCCGGGAGGCCGCGCCGAGGTCGCCGCCCGGCCCGCGGGCCCGCCTTCCGGGCCGCGGCCGCCCGGTCGACCCGGCTCCGGGAGGCCGCGCCGAGGTCGCCGCCCGGCCCGCGGGCCCGCCTTCCGGGCCGCGGCCGCCCGGTCTACCCGGCTCCGGGAGGCCGCGCCGAGGTCGCCGCCCGGCCCGCGGGCCCGCCTTCCGGGCCGCGGCCGCCCGGTCTACCCGGCTCCGGGAGGCCGCGCCGAGGTCGCCGCCCGGCCCGCGGGCCCGCCTTCCGGGCCGCGGCCGCCCGGTCTACCCGGCTCCGGGAGGCCGCGCCGAGGTCGCCGCCCCGCCCGCGGCCGGCCGGTCTACTCGTCTCCGGCGTGCCCTTGTCGCCTTTTCCGGGTGGTAAGCGGTAGACCTGTTCTCCCTGGCCTTCCTGTGGAGCGGCGAGAGGGGTCGCTCTGTTGCGCTGCCTCCAGTTACGTCATCGTAAAGGCCGGCCATTTCCGCGCCCCGCCCCGGTAGGAGGGGCGGCTGTTCTTCGGCTCTCCGGCGCCGCCTGACTTACCGGTACGACTGTAGGGCAGAGGGTGAGCAAGCGCTGAGTTCCGGAGCTCTACTCCCGGGCGCCCCCAGCGCTAAGTGGCCGGCCTGCGAGCGACCTAGGGCGGCTTGCGAGGGCAGGTAAGGCCCGGTCCCGACTCCGGTTCTCTGACAAAATGTTTTTTTCGGCGCGTTCGATACGGCGCTTTCCCGGCACGTTCTCGGCAGCCAGGCGAGCGTGTCCCCGGTGCCGGGAAGCGCGGAGCCGCGGAGCCGGCGGCGGGCTCCAGCGACGGTTGCCGAGTTGCGAGAGGGCTGAGGCGGTCCGCGCGGAGCGTGTCCCCGGTGCCGGGAAGCGCGGAGCCGGCGGCGGCGCTCCAGCGACGGTTGCCGAGTTGCGAGAGGGCTGAGGCGGTCCGCGCGGAGCGTGTCCCCGGTGCCGGGAAGCGCGGAGCCGCGGAGCCGGCGGCGGGCTCCAGCGACGGTTGCCGAGTTGCGAGAGGGCTGAGGCGGTCCGCGCGGAGCGTGTCCCCGGTGCCGGGAAGCGCGGAGCCGCGGAGCCGGCGGCGGGCTCCAGCGACGGTTGCCGAGTTGCGAGAGGGCTGAGGCGGTCCGCGCGGAGCGTGTCCCCGGTGCCGGGAAGCGCGGAGCCGCGGAGCCGGCGGCGGGCTCCAGCGACGGTTGCCGAGTTGCGAGAGGGCTGAGGCGGTCCGCGCCGCCGAGAGGGAAGGCTCGTGGCCTGTGAGCCCTTCGAGTGCAGCGCGAGAGAGAGGAAAAGGGGGGTGCCCCGTGCGGCTCGAGAGCCTCGTTCCAGGGGCCTGCCGCCGGCAGTGCGGCGATGCCAGCGCCGCAGCTGCTGACCCACACCTGCACGCAGCGCCCGCTGAGGCGTTCCGGGACACGTCGGAGAGGCCCCTGGGCGGGCCGGCGCTTCCCTGCTTCTCTGTCCCAGGGAGTGCGGGAGGAGTTGCCGGTGCTTCAGGCTCGAGTGGGCACCTCTTGCCGGACGGTGGTCCGCACCCACACGCAGTGTCCGCCGCGGGTTGCCTCCTCGGTGGCCGCGCTGGGCAGGGGAAGTTGGCTCAGGACTCGACCGATCGATGAGGCCGTTCGGGTCGCGTCGGTGAGGGCCCCCGGCGGGTCGGCTCTTCCGTGCTCCCCGTCATAGGGTGCATGGCGGTGTCCGATGTTCAGGCAGGGGGGTCTCCTCTCCAGTGCGCGTCCCGTTGTGTGCGAGGTGCTGCCCGCTGGAGCGGTGAAGGGAGGCGTGTGCGCTTTCTCTGCCGCTTTCCTGGGGCTTCTTCACCGAAGCCG
>NW_027118810.1:717500-720000 GCF_036417845.1 Apteryx mantelli
CCATCTTGGCAGCCGCCGGCCAGCGCTCCCAGGCCGGGGAGGGCGCCTTCGCGGCAAAGGGGAGTCTGCCGGCTGCGGGGGTGTCGGAGGGGCGAGTAGGTCTACCCGGCTCCGGGAGGCCGCGCCGAGGCCGCCGCCCGGCCCGCGGGCCCGCCTTCCGGGCCGCGGCCGCCCGGTCGACCCGGCTCCGGGAGGCCGCGCCGAGGTCGCCGCCCGGCCCGCGGGCCCGCCTTCCGGGCCGCGGCCGCCCGGTCGACCCGGCTCCGGGAGGCCGCGCCGAGGTCGCCGCCCGGCCCGCGGGCCCGCCTTCCGGGCCGCGGCCGCCCGGTCGACCCGGCTCCGGGAGGCCGCGCCGAGGTCGCCGCCCGGCCCGCGGGCCCGCCTTCCGGGCCGCGGCCGCCCGGTCGACCCGGCTCCGGGAGGCCGCGCCGAGGTCGCCGCCCGGCCCGCGGGCCCGCCTTCCGGGCCGCGGCCGCCCGGTCGACCCGGCTCCGGGAGGCCGCGCCGAGGTCGCCGCCCGGCCCGCGGGCCCGCCTTCCGGGCCGCGGCCGCCCGGTCGACCCGGCTCCGGGAGGCCGCGCCGAGGTCGCCGCCCGGCCCGCGGGCCCGCCTTCCGGGCCGCGGCCGCCCGGTCGACCCGGCTCCGGGAGGCCGCGCCGAGGTCGCCGCCCCGCCCGCGGGCCCGCCTTCCGGGCCGCGGCCGCCCGGTCGACCCGGCTCCGGGAGGCCGCGCCGAGGTCGCCGCCCGGCCCGCGGGCCCGCCTTCCGGGCCGCGGCCGCCCGGTCTACCCGGCTCCGGGAGGCCGCGCCGAGGTCGCCGCCCGGCCCGCGGGCCCGCCTTCCGGGCCGCGGCCGCCCGGTCGACCCGGCTCCGGGAGGCCGCGCCGAGGTCGCCGCCCGGCCCGCGGGCCCGCCTTCCGGGCCGCGGCCGCCCGGTCGACCCGGCTCCGGGAGGCCGCGCCGAGGTCGCCGCCCGGCCCGCGGGCCCGCCTTCCGGGCCGCGGCCGCCCGGTCGACCCGGCTCCGGGAGGCCGCGCCGAGGTCGCCGCCCGGCCCGCGGGCCCGCCTTCCGGGCCGCGGCCGCCCGGTCTACCCGGCTCCGGGAGGCCGCGCCGAGGTCGCCGCCCGGCCCGCGGGCCCGCCTTCCGGGCCGCGGCCGCCCGGTCGACCCGGCTCCGGGAGGCCGCGCCGAGGTCGCCGCCCGGCCCGCGGGCCCGCCTTCCGGGCCGCGGCCGCCCGGTCTACCCGGCTCCGGGAGGCCGCGCCGAGGTCGCCGCCCGGCCCGCGGGCCCGCCTTCCGGGCCGCGGCCGCCCGGTCTACCCGGCTCCGGGAGGCCGCGCCGAGGTCGCCGCCCCGCCCGCGGGCCCGCCTTCCGGGCCGCGGCCGCCCGGTCTACCCGGCTCCGGGAGGCCGCGCCGAGGTCGCCGCCCGGCCCGCGGGCCCGCCTTCCGGGCCGCGGCCGCCCGGTCTACCCGGCTCCGGGAGGCCGCGCCGAGGTCGCCGCCCGGCCCGCGGGCCCGCCTTCCGGGCCGCGGCCGCCCGGTCTACCCGGCTCCGGGAGGCCGCGCCGAGGTCGCCGCCCGGCCCGCGGGCCCGCCTTCCGGGCCGCGGCCGCCCGGTCTACCCGGCTCCGGGAGGCCGCGCCGAGGTCGCCGCCCGGCCCGCGGGCCCGCCTTCCGGGCCGCGGCCGCCCGGTCTACCCGGCTCCGGGAGGCCGCGCCGAGGTCGCCGCCCGGCCCGCGGGCCCGCCTTCCGGGCCGCGGCCGCCCGGTCTACCCGGCTCCGGGAGGCCGCGCCGAGGTCGCCGCCCCGCCCGCGGCCGGCCGGTCTACTCGTCTCCGGCGTGCCCTTGTCGCCTTTTCCGGGTGGTAAGCGGTAGACCTGTTCTCCCTGGCCTTCCTGTGGAGCGGCGAGAGGGGTCGCTCTGTTGCGCTGCCTCCAGTTACGTCATCGTAAAGGCCGGCCATTTCCGCGCCCCGCCCCGGTAGGAGGGGCGGCTGTTCTTCGGCTCTCCGGCGCCGCCTGACTTACCGGTACGACTGTAGGGCAGAGGGTGAGCAAGCGCTGAGTTCCGGAGCTCTACTCCCGGGCGCCCCCAGCGCTAAGTGGCCGGCCTGCGAGCGACCTAGGGCGGCTTGCGAGGGCAGGTAAGGCCCGGTCCCGACTCCGGTTCTCTGACAAAATGTTTTTTTCGGCGCGTTCGATACGGCGCTTTCCCGGCACGTTCTCGGCAGCCAGGCGAGCGTGTCCCCGGTGCCGGGAAGCGCGGAGCCGCGGAGCCGGCGGCGGGCTCCAGCGACGGTTGCCGAGTTGCGAGAGGGCTGAGGCGGTCCGCGCGGAGCGTGTCCCCGGTGCCGGGAAGCGCGGAGCCGCGGAGCCGGCGGCGGGCTCCAGCGACGGTTGCCGAGTTGCGAGAGGGCTGAGGCGGTCCGCGCGGAGCGTGTCCCCGGTGCCGGGAAGCGCGGAGCCGCGGAGCCGGCGGCGGGCTCCAGCGACGGT
>NW_027118810.1:725000-727500 GCF_036417845.1 Apteryx mantelli
CCCCCCTCGGTGACCCACCCGTGTGGTCCCGTGTGCCAGCTCGCTCCTCCCGGGCGCCGCGCCGTGAGCGCCGCACCGGCCGTGCCCTCCCGCCCTTTCCGCTTTCCCTTTCTCTCCCCCCCCCCACCGCTCCAGCCGCCCCGCGCCGTGCCGCGGGGACCGTGCTGCGAGCGGGCCGGGCGAGGGGGGGGGCGGGGTGGCGGGAGGAGCGGAGGGCCTCCGGCCACCGCGGCCGCCGGTAGCCGCCCCGGGTAGGGATGGCCATGGGCCCCGGGCTCCGGGCCCGAGGGTTCTCGGCGGGAGAGCCGGGCGGGGGTTTAAAGACTCGGGCGGCCCGATGCGACCCGGGGGGCAGCCGGGTGTGCTGCCGGAGGGCCGGGGGGCCGGCGCGCGCGGGCGCCGTGCCCCCCCATGCCAGCCGGCGCGCCCCGCGCTCGCCCTGCGGGCAGCCGGGACGGAGAGGGGTACCCTGCCCCCTCTCTCCGCGGTCTGGTCTCGGCGGAGGGACGCCGCGCGGTCGGCTGGCGCCGGCCTGCCTCGAACGCGTGACCCTGGCGCGAGCGCGTGCTCTCGCCGGGACGGTGAGCCCCCACCCACCGCGGGTGGTGCGGACGCCGCGCCTCGGCGCGATCCGCTCTCCTCCCTGGCCGGGGCTCTCGGTCTGCCGCCGTGGCCGCTGGCGGCGGCGCCCTACCCGCCGGCACTCCGCCATCCGGCGCGCCTGCCTCGCTCTGCCCAACCCGGCTTCGCCGGGCGGCGGGCGGGCGGCAGGCGGGCGGCGGGGGCGGCCCCCCCCGTTCTCCGCGTGGAGACGGGGAGAGCGGGCGCCGTCCCCGTCCGTCCCGCCTTGCCCGCCCGCCCGCCGCCGGGCGTCTGTCCGCGGAAGGGACGGGAGAGCGCGTGGTGTCGTCCGGGAGGCTGTGTGTGCGCGCGCGCGGGCGTGGGCGCCGCCTCGGGGCCACGGCGGAGCCGGAGGCCGGCGAGGCGAGCGAGGAGCTGGGGAGCGCGGGGCCGGTGGGCCGCGGGCGCGCGGGCAGCGGCCGGTGCCGCTGCCGGTGGCGGCCGGGCTCCGACGCTGGGGGTCCGCGGGGAGCCGCCCCCTCCCCCAGCGTCCCCGAGGCAGGCGGCGCGGCCGGCGCGCTGCTCCCCGCCGGGCCGGGCCGAGCCTGGGCGCCTGGGCCGGACTCGAAGCGAGCAAAGGGTTGTCCCAGGTCGGGAGCGAGGGCTCCCCGCCCTTCTCGTTCGGGTTTTCCTTTTCCCTTTTTCCCCCCCCACTCTGTGCTCGTACGGTCAGCGGGGCGAGCCCCTCTCTCTGGCTCTCGGCCGTCCCTCGCTCAGCAGCCGGCGTCGGCGTGAGGAGGGAGGCGGAGCGGAGGGGGGGCCCTCAGGGGCTGCCGAAGGCTGCCCGGTCCCCCCGCGCGCGCGGCGGGGACCGAAACCGAGACAACTCTTAGCGGTGGATCACTCGGCTCGTGCGTCGATGAAGAACGCAGCTAGCTGCGAGAATTAATGTGAATTGCAGGACACATTGATCATCGACACTTCGAACGCACTTGCGGCCCCGGGTTCCTCCCGGGGCTACGCCTGTCTGAGCGTCGCTTGGCGGTCAATCGTCACCCCCGCTGTCGCGTTGGCGCAGCGGTGCCGCCCCTCGGGGGGGGCGCGTGGGGGGGCGGGGGAGGCGCGGCGGCGCCGGCGGCGGCGGTGCGCGGCGGCCTCGGCGGCGGAGAGTCGGCGGCGGAGCCGGGACCCCGGTGCGTGCACCGGCGGCCCCGGTCTTCCTGCCCGCCGGGCTCCGGCGCCGGGCCGCCCGCAGCGGCCGCGGCCGGCGTGCCTTGCCGCGCCTGTGCCCGCCCTCCTCGCCCTCCGAGCGCGGTGGCCACCGCTGCGCGGCGCGCGCCGTGCGGGGTGGCGCGGCTGGGGCGCCTCGCAGGCCCGTGCCCCGGGGAGAGGGTGCCTCCTCTTCCCCGCGCGGCCGGGCCTTCGTCCCCCTAAGTGCAGACTCGGGGAAACCCCCCGCTCCCGGAGCGCCCGCTTCGCGGAGTTCGTCCCGCTGGGGCCCCCCCCCCAGGTCGGGTGGGTTGCGGTGGCCCGGCGCGCCTCGTCGCCGCCGCCCGCCACCACCGCCAGTCTGGCCGCCGTCTGGGCTTCTCCTCCGCCACTCTCCCGGTGGTGCGCTGGTCCCCCGTTCCCCTCCGGGGTGGGGACGGCCGGCTGCCTTGCGCTTCCCTGCGCCCCGACCGCCGCCGGTGCGGCGCGCCGCCGGGCCGCCCCCCCTGCCCTCCCCGCGGCGCGCCCGCGTCCGTCGCGTGTGCCGAGCCACTTCCACCCGCCGGCTGGCGTCAGCCGCGGCGTTGCGTTGAGGCCGGCAGCGACGGCGCGCGGGTGCGGCGCGGCGGGGTGGCGGTGGGGGGCGGCGCGGGCGTGCGCGCCGCCGGGCGGCGAGAAGGGCGCGAAGGGGAGGGCAGGGCGCCGCGCCGTGCCGTGCCCGGAGCGAGAG
>NW_027118810.1:740000-742500 GCF_036417845.1 Apteryx mantelli
CCGGGGCAGGGGAGGGTCGGGCCCGGGGGAGGGTCCGGCGGGGAGCGGGCGGCAGTGCGCGGGAGGGTCGGCGGGGCTTGCTCCCCCGGCGCCCGCGGGAGGAAGCGGCGGGCGGAGACGCGAGCGAGATGGCACCCCGGGTCGGGACGGGTGCCGACGGGTCGCCACCCCTAAGCGGTGGGGGGCGGACCCGCGGCGGGCTGCGGCGGAGCAGCCCGTCTTGCAGAGACGGCGAGGACAGGCGTTCCGGGATGGCGCGCGGGGCGGGCGCCGGGCGGCGGCGGACCCCGAGCGGGGGCCGTCGCGCCAGGCCACGCGAGGCGACGGGTCGTGCCCGAGCGGGCGGCCCAAACCACGGCTCTCCTCCCGGGCGCAGCTGCCGCCGGGCGCCGGGTTACTGAGGGAAACCCCGGGCCCCGGGAGGAGGACGAGGTCGTGGCGGCGGGTGTCGGGCGCACCCCGCGGGCGGACGCTCCGCCGAGGGGCGCCGGAGCCGGCTGGCGGGTGCCGGGTTTCCCCTCCGCGTCCCGTCTCGCTGCTGCCGCCGAGGCTGCCGCCGTCGCCGCGAGGCGGCGGCGGCCCGGCGGCGGGCGGCGGCGGGGGAGGCACCCCCGCGGGGATTTCAGGTCGTTTCCCTCACCCCAGGGCCAGGTACCTAGCGTCCGCGCTCCTCCTGCCCCCCCTCGGTGACCCACCCGTGTGGTCCCGTGTGCCAGCTCGCTCCTCCCGGGCGCCGCGCCGTGAGCGCCGCACCGGCCGTGCCCTCCCGCCCTTTCCGCTTTCCCTTTCTCTCCCCCCCCCCACCGCTCCAGCCGCCCCGCGCCGTGCCGCGGGGACCGTGCTGCGAGCGGGCCGGGCGAGGGGGGGGGCGGGGTGGCGGGAGGAGCGGAGGGCCTCCGGCCACCGCGGCCGCCGGTAGCCGCCCCGGGTAGGGATGGCCATGGGCCCCGGGCTCCGGGCCCGAGGGTTCTCGGCGGGAGAGCCGGGCGGGGGTTTAAAGACTCGGGCGGCCCGATGCGACCCGGGGGGCAGCCGGGTGTGCTGCCGGAGGGCCGGGGGGCCGGCGCGCGCGGGCGCCGTGCCCCCCCATGCCAGCCGGCGCGCCCCGCGCTCGCCCTGCGGGCAGCCGGGACGGAGAGGGGTACCCTGCCCCCTCTCTCCGCGGTCTGGTCTCGGCGGAGGGACGCCGCGCGGTCGGCTGGCGCCGGCCTGCCTCGAACGCGTGACCCTGGCGCGAGCGCGTGCTCTCGCCGGGACGGTGAGCCCCCACCCACCGCGGGTGGTGCGGACGCCGCGCCTCGGCGCGATCCGCTCTCCTCCCTGGCCGGGGCTCTCGGTCTGCCGCCGTGGCCGCTGGCGGCGGCGCCCTACCCGCCGGCACTCCGCCATCCGGCGCGCCTGCCTCGCTCTGCCCAACCCGGCTTCGCCGGGCGGCGGGCGGGCGGCAGGCGGGCGGCGGGGGCGGCCCCCCCCGTTCTCCGCGTGGAGACGGGGAGAGCGGGCGCCGTCCCCGTCCGTCCCGCCTTGCCCGCCCGCCCGCCGCCGGGCGTCTGTCCGCGGAAGGGACGGGAGAGCGCGTGGTGTCGTCCGGGAGGCTGTGTGTGCGCGCGCGCGGGCGTGGGCGCCGCCTCGGGGCCACGGCGGAGCCGGAGGCCGGCGAGGCGAGCGAGGAGCTGGGGAGCGCGGGGCCGGTGGGCCGCGGGCGCGCGGGCAGCGGCCGGTGCCGCTGCCGGTGGCGGCCGGGCTCCGACGCTGGGGGTCCGCGGGGAGCCGCCCCCTCCCCCAGCGTCCCCGAGGCAGGCGGCGCGGCCGGCGCGCTGCTCCCCGCCGGGCCGGGCCGAGCCTGGGCGCCTGGGCCGGACTCGAAGCGAGCAAAGGGTTGTCCCAGGTCGGGAGCGAGGGCTCCCCGCCCTTCTCGTTCGGGTTTTCCTTTTCCCTTTTTCCCCCCCCACTCTGTGCTCGTACGGTCAGCGGGGCGAGCCCCTCTCTCTGGCTCTCGGCCGTCCCTCGCTCAGCAGCCGGCGTCGGCGTGAGGAGGGAGGCGGAGCGGAGGGGGGGCCCTCAGGGGCTGCCGAAGGCTGCCCGGTCCCCCCGCGCGCGCGGCGGGGACCGAAACCGAGACAACTCTTAGCGGTGGATCACTCGGCTCGTGCGTCGATGAAGAACGCAGCTAGCTGCGAGAATTAATGTGAATTGCAGGACACATTGATCATCGACACTTCGAACGCACTTGCGGCCCCGGGTTCCTCCCGGGGCTACGCCTGTCTGAGCGTCGCTTGGCGGTCAATCGTCACCCCCGCTGTCGCGTTGGCGCAGCGGTGCCGCCCCTCGGGGGGGGCGCGTGGGGGGGCGGGGGAGGCGCGGCGGCGCCGGCGGCGGCGGTGCGCGGCGGCCTCGGCGGCGGAGAGTCGGCGGCGGAGCCGGGACCCCGGTGCGTGCACCGGCGGCCCCGGTCTTCCTGCCCGCCGGGCTCCGGCGCCGGGCCGCCCGCAGCGGCCGC
>NW_027118810.1:750000-752500 GCF_036417845.1 Apteryx mantelli
CGGGCCGCGGCCGCCCGGTCGACCCGGCTCCGGGAGGCCGCGCCGAGGTCGCCGCCCGGCCCGCGGGCCCGCCTTCCGGGCCGCGGCCGCCCGGTCTACCCGGCTCCGGGAGGCCGCGCCGAGGTCGCCGCCCGGCCCGCGGGCCCGCCTTCCGGGCCGCGGCCGCCCGGTCTACCCGGCTCCGGGAGGCCGCGCCGAGGTCGCCGCCCCGCCCGCGGGCCCGCCTTCCGGGCCGCGGCCGCCCGGTCTACCCGGCTCCGGGAGGCCGCGCCGAGGTCGCCGCCCGGCCCGCGGGCCCGCCTTCCGGGCCGCGGCCGCCCGGTCTACCCGGCTCCGGGAGGCCGCGCCGAGGTCGCCGCCCGGCCCGCGGGCCCGCCTTCCGGGCCGCGGCCGCCCGGTCTACCCGGCTCCGGGAGGCCGCGCCGAGGTCGCCGCCCGGCCCGCGGGCCCGCCTTCCGGGCCGCGGCCGCCCGGTCTACCCGGCTCCGGGAGGCCGCGCCGAGGTCGCCGCCCGGCCCGCGGGCCCGCCTTCCGGGCCGCGGCCGCCCGGTCTACCCGGCTCCGGGAGGCCGCGCCGAGGTCGCCGCCCGGCCCGCGGGCCCGCCTTCCGGGCCGCGGCCGCCCGGTCTACCCGGCTCCGGGAGGCCGCGCCGAGGTCGCCGCCCCGCCCGCGGCCGGCCGGTCTACTCGTCTCCGGCGTGCCCTTGTCGCCTTTTCCGGGTGGTAAGCGGTAGACCTGTTCTCCCTGGCCTTCCTGTGGAGCGGCGAGAGGGGTCGCTCTGTTGCGCTGCCTCCAGTTACGTCATCGTAAAGGCCGGCCATTTCCGCGCCCCGCCCCGGTAGGAGGGGCGGCTGTTCTTCGGCTCTCCGGCGCCGCCTGACTTACCGGTACGACTGTAGGGCAGAGGGTGAGCAAGCGCTGAGTTCCGGAGCTCTACTCCCGGGCGCCCCCAGCGCTAAGTGGCCGGCCTGCGAGCGACCTAGGGCGGCTTGCGAGGGCAGGTAAGGCCCGGTCCCGACTCCGGTTCTCTGACAAAATGTTTTTTTCGGCGCGTTCGATACGGCGCTTTCCCGGCACGTTCTCGGCAGCCAGGCGAGCGTGTCCCCGGTGCCGGGAAGCGCGGAGCCGCGGAGCCGGCGGCGGGCTCCAGCGACGGTTGCCGAGTTGCGAGAGGGCTGAGGCGGTCCGCGCGGAGCGTGTCCCCGGTGCCGGGAAGCGCGGAGCCGCGGAGCCGGCGGCGGGCTCCAGCGACGGTTGCCGAGTTGCGAGAGGGCTGAGGCGGTCCGCGCGGAGCGTGTCCCCGGTGCCGGGAAGCGCGGAGCCGCGGAGCCGGCGGCGGGCTCCAGCGACGGTTGCCGAGTTGCGAGAGGGCTGAGGCGGTCCGCGCGGAGCGTGTCCCCGGTGCCGGGAAGCGCGGAGCCGCGGAGCCGGCGGCGGGCTCCAGCGACGGTTGCCGAGTTGCGAGAGGGCTGAGGCGGTCCGCGCGGAGCGTGTCCCCGGTGCCGGGAAGCGCGGAGCCGCGGAGCCGGCGGCGGGCTCCAGCGACGGTTGCCGAGTTGCGAGAGGGCTGAGGCGGTCCGCGCCGCCGAGAGGGAAGGCTCGTGGCCTGTGAGCCCTTCGAGTGCAGCGCGAGAGAGAGGAAAAGGGGGGTGCCCCGTGCGGCTCGAGAGCCTCGTTCCAGGGGCCTGCCGCCGGCAGTGCGGCGATGCCAGCGCCGCAGCTGCTGACCCACACCTGCACGCAGCGCCCGCTGAGGCGTTCCGGGACACGTCGGAGAGGCCCCTGGGCGGGCCGGCGCTTCCCTGCTTCTCTGTCCCAGGGAGTGCGGGAGGAGTTGCCGGTGCTTCAGGCTCGAGTGGGCACCTCTTGCCGGACGGTGGTCCGCACCCACACGCAGTGTCCGCCGCGGGTTGCCTCCTCGGTGGCCGCGCTGGGCAGGGGAAGTTGGCTCAGGACTCGACCGATCGATGAGGCCGTTCGGGTCGCGTCGGTGAGGGCCCCCGGCGGGTCGGCTCTTCCGTGCTCCCCGTCATAGGGTGCATGGCGGTGTCCGATGTTCAGGCAGGGGGGTCTCCTCTCCAGTGCGCGTCCCGTTGTGTGCGAGGTGCTGCCCGCTGGAGCGGTGAAGGGAGGCGTGTGCGCTTTCTCTGCCGCTTTCCTGGGGCTTCTTCACCGAAGCCGGCTCTGCGAGGCCGAGTGGCCCTGGCAGTCCGCAGGCGTCCGAAAATCCGCACGAGGTGTCGGCGATGGTCTCAGCCCCGGGTCGCCGGGTGCCGGCCGCAGGCAGCCGTTGGCGGGGTGGCGAACGAGAAAAAGGGCAAGCGGGTGGCCCCCATGCCGGACGTGCCTCCGAGGCACCGCGTGCGCGGAAGGGGGGCGTCCCCCTCCGCCTCTCCCGCCCAGAGCTGCCGGACCCCCGCCTGCTGCGGAGCGTGCCGCCCCGGTGTTCCTCGTTTGGGGGGGCCGCGCCCGCCTCGAGGTCGCTTTCTCCTCTAGCAC
>NW_027118810.1:765000-767500 GCF_036417845.1 Apteryx mantelli
GCGGCCGCCCGGTCGACCCGGCTCCGGGAGGCCGCGCCGAGGTCGCCGCCCGGCCCGCGGGCCCGCCTTCCGGGCCGCGGCCGCCCGGTCGACCCGGCTCCGGGAGGCCGCGCCGAGGTCGCCGCCCCGCCCGCGGGCCCGCCTTCCGGGCCGCGGCCGCCCGGTCGACCCGGCTCCGGGAGGCCGCGCCGAGGTCGCCGCCCGGCCCGCGGGCCCGCCTTCCGGGCCGCGGCCGCCCGGTCGACCCGGCTCCGGGAGGCCGCGCCGAGGTCGCCGCCCGGCCCGCGGGCCCGCCTTCCGGGCCGCGGCCGCCCGGTCGACCCGGCTCCGGGAGGCCGCGCCGAGGTCGCCGCCCGGCCCGCGGGCCCGCCTTCCGGGCCGCGGCCGCCCGGTCGACCCGGCTCCGGGAGGCCGCGCCGAGGTCGCCGCCCGGCCCGCGGGCCCGCCTTCCGGGCCGCGGCCGCCCGGTCTACCCGGCTCCGGGAGGCCGCGCCGAGGTCGCCGCCCGGCCCGCGGGCCCGCCTTCCGGGCCGCGGCCGCCCGGTCGACCCGGCTCCGGGAGGCCGCGCCGAGGTCGCCGCCCGGCCCGCGGGCCCGCCTTCCGGGCCGCGGCCGCCCGGTCGACCCGGCTCCGGGAGGCCGCGCCGAGGTCGCCGCCCGGCCCGCGGGCCCGCCTTCCGGGCCGCGGCCGCCCGGTCGACCCGGCTCCGGGAGGCCGCGCCGAGGTCGCCGCCCGGCCCGCGGGCCCGCCTTCCGGGCCGCGGCCGCCCGGTCTACCCGGCTCCGGGAGGCCGCGCCGAGGTCGCCGCCCGGCCCGCGGGCCCGCCTTCCGGGCCGCGGCCGCCCGGTCTACCCGGCTCCGGGAGGCCGCGCCGAGGTCGCCGCCCCGCCCGCGGGCCCGCCTTCCGGGCCGCGGCCGCCCGGTCTACCCGGCTCCGGGAGGCCGCGCCGAGGTCGCCGCCCGGCCCGCGGGCCCGCCTTCCGGGCCGCGGCCGCCCGGTCTACCCGGCTCCGGGAGGCCGCGCCGAGGTCGCCGCCCGGCCCGCGGGCCCGCCTTCCGGGCCGCGGCCGCCCGGTCTACCCGGCTCCGGGAGGCCGCGCCGAGGTCGCCGCCCGGCCCGCGGGCCCGCCTTCCGGGCCGCGGCCGCCCGGTCTACCCGGCTCCGGGAGGCCGCGCCGAGGTCGCCGCCCGGCCCGCGGGCCCGCCTTCCGGGCCGCGGCCGCCCGGTCTACCCGGCTCCGGGAGGCCGCGCCGAGGTCGCCGCCCGGCCCGCGGGCCCGCCTTCCGGGCCGCGGCCGCCCGGTCTACCCGGCTCCGGGAGGCCGCGCCGAGGTCGCCGCCCCGCCCGCGGCCGGCCGGTCTACTCGTCTCCGGCGTGCCCTTGTCGCCTTTTCCGGGTGGTAAGCGGTAGACCTGTTCTCCCTGGCCTTCCTGTGGAGCGGCGAGAGGGGTCGCTCTGTTGCGCTGCCTCCAGTTACGTCATCGTAAAGGCCGGCCATTTCCGCGCCCCGCCCCGGTAGGAGGGGCGGCTGTTCTTCGGCTCTCCGGCGCCGCCTGACTTACCGGTACGACTGTAGGGCAGAGGGTGAGCAAGCGCTGAGTTCCGGAGCTCTACTCCCGGGCGCCCCCAGCGCTAAGTGGCCGGCCTGCGAGCGACCTAGGGCGGCTTGCGAGGGCAGGTAAGGCCCGGTCCCGACTCCGGTTCTCTGACAAAATGTTTTTTTCGGCGCGTTCGATACGGCGCTTTCCCGGCACGTTCTCGGCAGCCAGGCGAGCGTGTCCCCGGTGCCGGGAAGCGCGGAGCCGCGGAGCCGGCGGCGGGCTCCAGCGACGGTTGCCGAGTTGCGAGAGGGCTGAGGCGGTCCGCGCGGAGCGTGTCCCCGGTGCCGGGAAGCGCGGAGCCGGCGGCGGGCTCCAGCGACGGTTGCCGAGTTGCGAGAGGGCTGAGGCGGTCCGCGCGGAGCGTGTCCCCGGTGCCGGGAAGCGCGGAGCCGCGGAGCCGGCGGCGGGCTCCAGCGACGGTTGCCGAGTTGCGAGAGGGCTGAGGCGGTCCGCGCGGAGCGTGTCCCCGGTGCCGGGAAGCGCGGAGCCGCGGAGCCGGCGGCGGGCTCCAGCGACGGTTGCCGAGTTGCGAGAGGGCTGAGGCGGTCCGCGCGGAGCGTGTCCCCGGTGCCGGGAAGCGCGGAGCCGCGGAGCCGGCGGCGGGCTCCAGCGACGGTTGCCGAGTTGCGAGAGGGCTGAGGCGGTCCGCGCCGCCGAGAGGGAAGGCTCGTGGCCTGTGAGCCCTTCGAGTGCAGCGCGAGAGAGAGGAAAAGGGGGGTGCCCCGTGCGGCTCGAGAGCCTCGTTCCAGGGGCCTGCCGCCGGCAGTGCGGCGATGCCAGCGCCGCAGCTGCTGACCCACACCTGCACGCAGCGCCCGCTGAGGCGTTCCGGGACACGTCGGAGAGGCCCCTGGGCGGGCCGGCGCTTCCCTGCTTCTCTGTCCCAGGGAGTGCGGG